>NC_087194.1:3535014-3537514 GCF_035594125.1 Scylla paramamosain
GGAACAGAGAGACAGAGAGAGAGAGAGAGAGAGAGAGAGAGAGAGAGAGAGAGAGAGAGAGAGAGAGAGAGAGAGAGAGAGAGAGAGTAAAGAAAAAAGGATGAAGATAAGCAGGAGAAGGAATAGAAGGAGAGGAAGAGGAATAAGAGGAAAGATGAGGAGAATGAACAAAGAGGAGAGAAGAAGAGAAATAGAAGGAGGAAAGAAGAGAATACGAGAGAGAGAGAGAGAGAGAGAGAGAGAGAGAGAGAGAGAGAGAGAGAGAGAGAGAGAGAGAGAGAGAGAGAGAGAGATGTGTGTGTGGTATTGATAAAGAAATTATGCACACACTTAACTTTTAAATGAGAGAGAGAGAGAGAGAGAGAGAGAGAGAGAGAGAGAGAGAGAGAGAGAGAGGTAGTTTTATCGAAGCTTGCCTGCTATCGTAGTTTAAAATCTTCCCTTCATTAGGAGGAAGTAGAAAGTAAATGAATTATGTTAATTAAACTAATTTGCACATCGCCTTGATTATATGTTTGCGCTTATTAAAAGTGTACACTAATGAGATATGCACCACCACCACCATCACCACCACCACCACCACCTCCGCCACTGCTACTGCTGCTAGTGGTGGTGGTGGTGGTGGTGGTGGTGGTAGTGGTTCTGCTGTTACTACTATCATAATTTACTTATAAAAAATGGTCTGTGTTTTCATTATTCTACTACTACTACTACTACTATTACTACTACTACTACTACTACTACTACTACTAACAATATCTTAAATAGTGTAGGGTTTAAGTGTCTATTTAAGTGACTATTTCTTGCACAATTACCATAATGGACCGTAAAGCGCACACACACACACACACACACACACACACCTCTCGTACGTGGCAGCGCGCTCACACACACGCACGCGCACACATTCCGGAGCGAAGTGTGACAGCAGAAGTAGTTTGCCGATCTGCATAAACCAGGTTCTCTCTCTCTCTCTCTCTCTCTCTCTCTCTCTCTCTCTCTCTCTCTCTCTCTCTCTCTCTCTCTCTCTCTCTCTCTCTCTCTCTCTCTCTCTCTCTCTCTCTCTCTCTCTCTCTCTCTCTCTCTCTCTCTCTCTCTCTCGCTCTGACGTCAACAGGCACTCGTGACGTCACAGCCAAGCCCGGGATGTCGTTTTGCTATTTTTCCCCCTCTCTATATTTTCCCTCCTCCTCCTCCTCTCCTCCTCTCCTCTTCCTTCGTATACTCTTTCTTTTTTTCCCTCTCTCTCTTTCCTTTTTCCTTTTTTTCCATTACCGTCACCGGATTTACCTTGAGTGGATTGATGAGGGTTTCTGCCAGGTGTTTTAGCTCTGTTTTCCCCTCTTTTTTCCCCTCTTTTTTCCCCTCTTTTTTTCCCTTTCTTTTTTTCCCTTTCTTCTTTCCTCTTCTTTCGTATTATTTTTAGCGTTTCGTCTTGGGATTCTGTTTTGAGGATTTGGGAGGTGTGAAGAGAGAGAGAGAGAGAGAGAGAGAGAGAGAGAGAGAGAGAGAGAGAGAGAGTTACGTAATGTTAAGATTTATTTATTTATTATTATTTTTTTTTAATATATATCTTCTATTAGTTATTCACACACGTGCTAATTATTATTGTTACCTGTGGAGTATTGAAAGGTAAGTAATTTCCTCCTGTATTTCTTGTAATTTGTAGGTTTTATTAAGATTTTTTTTTGTAATAATTCATTTCGTTTTTTTTTATCGTCTTTTTTTTCTCTGATGTTTTTTTTGAAGATTTTTTGATATTTTTTTTATCGTTATTGTTTTTTTTATTTTACTGATTATTTTTGTTGTTTCGTGTTTTTTTTTACTTTTTTTCGCGTTTGATTTAGATTCTCTTGTTTTCTTTTCTCTTTATTTTCTTTTTTTTTCTTGTTTTGATGTTTATTTTCACGATTTTACTGTTTTTTTAATAATAGTTAACTTTAATTTTTTTATTTATATATTTCTTTTTGTCATTTTTTTTCGTATATTCCACTTTTTTTCCACATTTAAAGGAAATTTCACTGTTTTCCTTTGTATTTATTTATTTCCCCTTTGTTTTGATGTTGACTGAAAATTTTACTGTTCTCGAGTCATACTTCACTTAATTTCTTTCCTGTTTTCATTATTTATCGTTTTCTTTCACTTTACATTCATATTTACTCAAGATTTTATTATTATTCTCCTCTCAGTAGTATATATTATTATTATTATTATTATTATTATTATTATTATTATTATTATTATTATCCTCTTCTCTACTTCCTGTTTATCGTGTTTATTGATGTTTATCGCGTTTATTTTTGTTTATTTAAGGTTAAAAACGTGTAGGGATAATATTGTACATTTAATTTATTTTTTTATTTATTTTTTTCTTTTAATTCTTATTTATTACTTATTGGTATATATTAAAGGCTAAATTTGTGTGGGAATAATATACATTTAATTTCCTCCTCCTCCTCCTCCTCTTCCTCTTCTTTTTTTCATATATTTCTTTTTTCTT
>NC_087194.1:3542514-3545014 GCF_035594125.1 Scylla paramamosain
ACAAATAAAAAAAAGAAAAAAGAAAGGAATGGAAAGAGAAAGAACAACAATTAGTGAACAGATGGAGGAAGAAAGGGAGGCAATGGAGAAGGAGGAGGAAGAGGAGGAGGAGGAGGAGGAGGAGGAGGAGGCAAAGGTGTCAAGTGAAGATAATTTGCATAGAAATTACTTGTTTTGAGATTCAGAGTGTCTTTCAATTGCAGGTGATGGGCTCCTCCTCCTCCTCCTCCTCCTCCTCCTCCTCCTCCTCCTCCTCCTCCTCCTCCTCCTCCTCCTCCTCCTCCTCCTCCTCCTCTTCCTTCTGCTTGTCAACTAACCCTTTCCCTATTTTTTTCGTGTCTTACTCTCTCTCTCTCTCTCTCTCTCTCTCTCTCTCTCTCTCTCTCTCTCTCTCTCTCTCTCTCTCTCTCTCTCTCTCTCTCTCTCTCTCTCTTTCTATGTATTTTTCCTTCTTTTCTTTTTCTTTATGTAGTCATCAAATTTTTCTTCCCCTTTTTTTCCTCCTCCTCCTCCTCCTCCTCCTCCTCCTCCTCCTCCTCCTCCTCCTCCTCCTCCTCCTCCTCCTCCTCCTTCCTTCCTTATCTCAGGTGATTCTTAAGAGAGGAAAGAAGTGAGGAAAGAAGGAAAGAAGGAAGGAAGGAAAGGAAAAGAAAGTTTACAGAAAATGTATGAATCTCTCTCTCTCTCTCTCTCTCTCTCTCTCTCTCTCTCTCTCTCTCTCTCTCTCTCTCTCTCTCTCTCTCTCTCTCTCTCTCTCTCTCTCTCCTTCCACCGCCATCACAGAGAGAGAGAGAGAGAGAGAGAGAGAGAGAGAGAGAGAGAGAGAGAGAGAGAGAATCCTCATTAACTTTTTTCCCTCATAAGTTGTTAATTTTCAAAGACTTTTTTCCCAGAGTAATTTCATTTTTTTCCCTCCCTTTCTTTTTTCCCTGACTGAGTGAGGGGGGAAAAAAAGAGGGGAAAAACCGAGATCTTCTGTATGGTCTCGAACTGGCTGAGGGAAAGTTAATGTTGGCATCCTTCACAGTGAGGGGAGAGGTGTGTGTGAGAGAGAGAGAGAGAGAGAGAGAGAGAGAGAGAGAGAGAGAGAGAGAGAGAGAGAGGTACAGATACATAAGGCTTTCGTTTTCTCTCTCTCTCTCTCTCTCTCTCTCTCTCTCTCTCTCTCTCTCTCTCTCTCTCTCTCTCTCTCTCTCTCTCTCTCTCTCTGAATAAAAATGAAATACTAGCTATTATACTACTACTACTACTACTACTACTACTACTACTACTACTACTACTACTACTACTACTACTACTACTACTACTACTTATAAAACGATGTGAAAAAAATGAAAAAGATAAGAGACACGAGAGAGAGAGAGAGAGAGAGAGAGAGAGAGAGAGAGAGAGAGAGAGAGAGAGAGAGAGAGAGAGAGAGAGAGAGAGAGAGAGAGAGCTGGACCCGTCACCGTAACATGACCAGGTCTTCATAATAACAGGTTCTCTGACGCTTGAAATGGAGGAAGAGGAGGAGGAGGAGGAGGAGAAGAAGATTAAGAAGAAGAAAAGGAGGAGGAGTAGAAGGATCAAATCTAGAAGAAGAAGAGGAAGAAGGGAATAAAAGGAGGAAACAGGAACAGTGAAAGGAAAGAATGAGGATTAAAGGTAGAAAAGAAAGGGAGGAGGAGGAATAGATGGAGAAGAAAAAGAAGAGGAAAATGAAGGAGAAGGAGGAGGAGAAGAGGAGGAGGAGGAAGAGGAATATAGGTTCGTTTATAGCTAATGGTGTAGAAAGAAACGAGATAATAAACTGGAGAGAGAGAGAGAGAGAGAGAGAGAGAGAGAGAGAGAGAGAGAGAGAGAGAGAGAGAGAGAGAGAGAGAGAGAGAGAGAGAGAGACAATCGGAAAGAAAATATATTTACATTTTTATTGAGAAGTTTTCCATTTGTGTCTCTTCTCTGATAAGTGAGAGAGAGAGAGAGAGAGAGAGAGAGAGAGAGAGAGAGAGAGAGAGAGAGAGAGAGAGAGAGAGAGAGAGAGAGAGAGAGAATGGGGGAAAATGAGCTTCGTCAGGTTCTCAAGTTTCCTCTCCTTTCCTTCACAACTCGTAATAGTAGTAATAAAAATAGTAATAATAGTAATAATAATAATAATAATAATAATAATAATAATAATAATAATAATAATAATAATACAAATATAATAAAACTGTTATTTTCTTTTTCCCTCCATTTTTTCCCGTTCTTTTTTCTCTCTTCCTACTTTCCCTTCATATTTTCCTCTTTTTTTCCCTTCCTTCCCTTCTCCATTTCACCTTTTCCCTTTAACTTTCCTTTTTTTCCCTCTTATTTTCTGCTGTTTGTCTTTTTTCCTCCACCTTTCTTTTCCTTCTTTTTTTCCGTTTCCTACTTTTCCCTTATCTTTCCCTTCCTTCCCTCTTCTTTCTTTGCTATTTCACCTTCTTTCTCTTTTCCTCTTATTTTCCTCGTTTCGCTTTCCACTTACTTTTCCTTCTTT
>NC_087194.1:3577514-3580014 GCF_035594125.1 Scylla paramamosain
CTCTCTCTCTCTCTCTCTCTCTCTCTCTCTCTCTCTCTCTCTCTCTCTCTCTCTCTCTCTCTCTCTCTCTCTCTCTCTCTCAAATATTGCATGCGAAATCAGTTTAATGCGTGTTATTACTCTCTCTCTCTCTCTCTCTCTCTCTCTCTCTCTCTCTCTCTCTCTCTCTCTCTCTCTCTCTCTCTCTCTCTCTCTCTCTCTCTCTCTCTCTCTCTCTCTCTCTCTCTATCTATCTATCTATCTATCTATCTATCTATCTCTATCTGTGTGTGTGTGTGTGTGTGTATGTGTGTGTGAATGTGTGTGTGTGTGTGTGTGTGCGTGCGTTAATTGGCAGTAATGACGGTGGACAGTAATTAGAGGGATTTTATTATTATTATTATTGTGATTGATGACAAGCCGGGGCACTGATGGTGGTGGCTGTTTGTTTGTTTGTTTGTTTGTTTGTTTGTCTGTGTGTGTGTGTGTGTGTGTTTCTCTGTTTTGTTTTTGTTTGTTCTCTTTTTCATTGTTTATTTGTTTGTTTGTTTACCTTTCGTATATATTTTTTAATCCATTTATGCATTTTTATCCTTCTATACATTCATACACACAGACAGACAGACAGACAGACATACAGACATACATATATACATACAGACAGACAGACAGACAGGTACACAAGCACACAAACACATTTCCTCTTTTTCCTCCTCTTTTTTTTTCCCCCATTTTGTTTTCCTTCGTTGTGTTTGGGTTTGTTTGGACAGGGAAAGTTTGTTTATATTTTTCCTGTTTTCTTTTTTTTTTTTTTTCCTTTTTTTCCTGCCCTGTTTTTGTTTTCCTTTTTTTTTCTCTTTGCTGTTTTTTCTCGTTTTTTATTTTCGTTTTCTTTGCTTTCTCCTCCTCCTCCTCCTCCTCCTCCTCCTCCTCCTCCTCCTCCTCCTCCTCCTCCTCCTCCTCCTCCTCCTCCTCCCTATTACTACTACTACTACTACTACTACTACAAGTCACCACCACCACAACAACAACAACAACAACAACAACAACACTAAACTTATAATTGTTATCGTTAGGAACAAGATGGCGGCTCGCTTGTTACCCAACCACCTGGCCTACCCTTGTTAATTGCTCATACGTGTACTTCCTTCCCTTCCCCTCACCTCCTCTTCCCTCTTCCCCTCACTTCCCCCCTTCCCATTCCCCTCACTTCTCCCTATCTCCTTTTTTTCTCATATTTCTCATTTCTTCGTATTTTTTCTTCTTCTTCTTCTTCTTCTTCTTCTTCTTCTTCTTCTTCTTCTTCTTCTTCAGTTTTTCCTTGTTCTCCTTTAATTTCTTTCCCTTCACCCTTTTCCTCTTTAAAAATCACATTCTCTCTCTCTCTCTCTCTCTCTCTCTCTCTCTCTCTCTCTCTCTCTCTCTCTCTCTCTCTCTCTCTCTCTCTCTCTCTCTCTCTCTCTCTCTCTCTCTCTCTCTCTCTCATTCTTTTCCCTGTCTCACACACTCATTTTCCTCCTTGTCTCTCTTTCCTCCTCCTCCTCCTCCTCCTCCTCCTCCTCCTCCTCCTCCTCCTCCTCCTCCTCCTCCTCCAGTAGAAGGACAGAACCGCCAACTATTTCAGGGTTTGATGAGTCTTTTCAGAGAGATTCGATTTCATTTAGTGGAGGGAGAAAAGACTCTCTCTCTCTCTCTCTCTCTCTCTCTCTCTCTCTCTCTCTCTCTCTCTCTCTCTCTCTCTCTCTCTCTCTCTCTCTCTCTCTCTCTCTCTCTCTCTCTCTCTCTCGTTTTCTTCCATATTATCGTGGTGAACAAGAGAGAGAGAGAGAGAGAGAGAGAGAGAGAGAGAGAGAGAGAGACCTTCCTTTCACTTCATTATCATATTCATCGCCACTTTCATTCACTCTCCTCATCACTATTGTCCTCTCATTCATTATTATTTTCCTTCTTGTCAGTTTCTCTTGTCATTTTCTCGTCATTTTTTTTTTTTTTTTTTTTTTTTTTTTTTTTTTTTTTTGTTTTGTTTTTACTGTGTTGTCATTTTCATTCATGTTCGCTTATGTTTGTCCATTTTCCTTGCTGGTTTTGGTGATTTTTCTTTATTTTTCCTTTAATGTTTTGTTATTCGTATTATTTTCGTGATTTCTCATGTTCGTCATTTTCTTTCACTTTCGCTTATGTTCCCTCATTTTCTTTGCAGGTTTTGGCTTCATCATTATTCATCACTATCGTTTTCATACCAATATTTTCATAGTTATAATTTTTTTCCTGTATCTTCACTTTCATCATTTTCGCTCATGTTCCTTCACTATCTTTGCAGGTTTTGGCTTCATCATTATTCATCTCCATCATTTTCATACCAATATTTTCAGTTATAATTTTTTTTTTCTGTATCTTCACTTTCATCATTTTCTCTCATGTTCCTTCACTATCTTTGCAGGTTTTGGCTTCATCATTATTCATCACTATCATTTTCATACCAATATTTTCAAAGTTATAATTTTTTTCCTGTATCTTCACT
>NC_087194.1:3585014-3622514 GCF_035594125.1 Scylla paramamosain
ATCTTTGATTGGTGCAAAAATACAGCAGGTCATTACGAGGCAGTGTTGACAACCCGAGGACTGTGTGTGTGTGTGTGTGTGTGTGTGTGTGTGTGTGTGTGTGTGTGTGTGTGTGTGTGTGTGTGTGTGTGTGTGTGTGTGTGTGTGTGTGTGTGTGTGGATTTGTATTTGTGTGTGAGTGTGTGTGGCGTATGTGAGCGTGTGGTGTGTCAGTGTGCACGCGCGTGCCTGCGTGCATGCATGGGGTGCAGGGCGCGCCTAACGGTGGTGCACACACAGGTGGAGTGCAAGAAGGCCCAGCCCAAGGAAGTGATGCTGCCGACCAGCGTGGGGCGCGGCCGGGCCGGCGGGCGCGGCGGCTACGGGTGAGTTGGTGATGGTCTCGCCCGTGCCGCCGCTCGCCACCTACCGCTACGCGCCCTACTCCCTCCCCGCCGCTGCCGCCGCCGCCGCCGCCGCCTCCAGCCAAGTGCCGCTGACCAGTCTGCCCCAGGGTGACGCACGCGTCCCTGGGCGGCCTGGCCACGGTGGGCGCGGCGGCGGCGGCGGCCAGTGGCATGGTGTCCGGCCACCTGGCCACGGGCCTGCCCGGCTACGGCGGCCGTGTACGGGTTGGACGCGGGCGTGGGCGCCGCCAACGCCATGGACATGAGCGGCTGCAAGCGAGTGGCCTTCACCACGCAACCTGCCGCCACCACCACCACTAACTCTCTGGGGCTACTCCGTGTCCAACCTGCTGGGCATGCAGGGCCTCACCGTGCCCACCTACCCCATCCCCGTGGGCCTGTGAGCGCCCACGCCCCCGTCCCCCGCGCCCGGGCCCCGGGGCGCCGCCGCACCCCGGGAGTAGGAGGCGCTCGGGCACCTCCAGCAGCTCCAGCAGCGCCAGCAGCCGCCGAGGGCCGCGGGGCGCCCCAGCAATAATAAGGACGGGCGCGGGGCGGGTTGGCGGCCGCCCGCCGCCCGTAGGCACCCTGGCTGCCGAGCCAAGCTTGCGTGCGAGACAAACTTTACTTGGCAGGCTGGCCCGCCCTTGATCAGTGTCACTCGCGGGGCTGGGGCGGCCACACCCTCCTGGGGGGGCGCCTCCCCCGGTAGCGCTACCTGACAGGCCAAAGATCACACCAAATACTAACTAGTACTGTAGGCGAGGCTCAGCGCAGCCCCCTTAGCCGCGTCCACCGCTTCTTGTCACCTTAGTGTTGTACACACCACTCTCTTGTTTTCTAGTCACGCTTGTCACCTTTTTATTATTTTTCCTTTTGCTAGTCTTCATGATTAACCCGTTGAGTATTGCGTAGTGTTCCAGTACTAACCAAGTAAAGTTTGCCGGCACACAAGTTGGTCTTCTTAGGGGACCTGCGGCCTGCCCCCTCCCCTCCCCCCCCCTTGCACCGACTCTCACCCTCACCCGGCGGGGCTCCAGGGCGGAGGTCCCCACCCTCCCCGCGGCAGGTCAGGCTGTGCGGGCCCCACCTCGCCCTCAAAGCACGGCAATGCTGGACGAGGGTCTCTTTTTTTTTTTTCTTTTTTTTATTTTATTTATTTATTTATTTTTGTATCAATTTTTTATTTTTTTTTATTTTTTTATTTTTTTTATTTTTTATTTTTTTTCTATTTTTTTGCCCGGGGCTCCCCAGCGGCCCGCCCCGCCGCAGCGAGTGTCTGCGTCAGTCTGTGCCAGCGGAGGACGCACGCAGAGATTCAAAAGGATTTTTTTCACCCACAGTACCCACCAACCATTCACTCCTTTCCAATGTCTATGCAAAATGAGAAGTTAAAATATTCACTTCAGTGTCAGTGCTTAGGTGTCTCGTCTTCCCTTTGTTGTCGAGTTCAGTGGTGAAGGTTGTGAGTAATAATAATGATAATATTAATAATAATAATATTAATAATAATAATAAGAGTAAGAGTAATAATAATATTAATAATAAAATAATATTAATATTAATTATAATACTATTAATAATAATGAAAGTGATATTGCAGTGTTGATGTACATAGGTCATAGCTCTGTTCTGCTGTCCTGCCCCCCCCGTGGCCCTCTGCCCCCTCCCCCCACGGCACGCTGGCACCAGGCACCGCGTGTCAGCCCCCGCCGCCCGCGGCGCCTCCCCCGCGGCGCCGCGGCCCCGCCCACGCCAGGCACTGTGCGGGCGTGGGGCGTGGCGGCGGCGGCTCCCGCACGGGCGGGCGGCCTCTGTCGGTGGGCGGCTGGCGGGCGGCGCTCTGCCCGCCTCACCGGCCGGGCGCGCCGCCCCCCGCGCCAGGCGCCGCGGCACCTGGCGCGGTGGGCGCGTGCCCGGTCGGCGGCCAGATGACCATGTCACCCCCTCCCGGCCCCCCGACTGGCCCGCCGCGGCACAGGGGGCGGCGCTCCCGGGGCACTCACTCTGCCATGTACTTAACGCCGCTCTCACTCTTGAGTCACTGCTTGGCCATGTACTTACGCGGCGCCCACGCCCAGACATGTCCTGCATAAAAAGGTTTGGATACCAGGATAGGAGAGTCATATCATTCAAAATGAAAAACCTCAAAAAAAAAAAAAAATTGACCCCTCGCCCCCTTGGCCCCCCACAGGCCGGGGGGGGCCCAGGGGGCGGCGGCATAACTCTGTGCCGCCAAAATGTTATTTTTTGTGTATGCTCACATTGTCTTCTATATGTTATGATTTTACTTTTAATTATTGTTATTTTATTTATTTTGTTTTTTGGCTTTGCTATAACGCGCCCCCCCTCTCCATAGTTGTAACACACACCAATAGAAAGTTGTAGTTCTAGTAGCGCTGTCTCTATATATCAACATTTAATTAGAAGTTGTGGCATACCTTGACTTCCATAGATTCTGTTTTTAGTCCTTTCATTTCTCAGTTCTTTTTAAAGGCTGATTATTATTTTTTCCTTGTCGTAGGCTAGTCGGGGAGGCGTGCAAGCCTTCCCCACGCAACAGTTTCAACCCTTCAGAAGTAAACTAGTTGGTAGTGATGACATATTAAAAAAACTATATATATGTACACACAAAAGAGCAATGTTGCAAGTGTCCTTCGAATCGTGTTTAAAAGCGTTTTTTAAATAGTAGATTTTAATATGAATTTTGAGTGCGTTTAGTAGACCGCGGAGACGAAGCGTTCTTTTGTCGCATCAGTTTTTGTCAATTCTTCGGTAAATTTTAATTGTCTCGAGACTCCAAACCTGTGCATCGCTGTTTTCTGGGGAAGATACATAGATTCATTCACACTTCTGTCGCTGTGCGTGTACCACATACAGGGCAATACAAAACCAAACCAATAATCAAGGAGGAAAAGGTTATCAGGGAAACCCACTCAGGCACAACCAAACACACCACCAGTACTTCCATTAACGATACGATCACAAGCGAAAGGAAACGTGAATCTTCAAAGCAGTCCTCGTCGGCCGCGTGTTACTAATAACGATCCTACCCGGTGTATAAGACGCGGCGTGTTTCCTTGTCTCTCTTATGTGTTTCCCCTCGCAATACGTGTACGTGTCCTGTCCCCGGTCAGCTGTGCCACGTGTACCGCCGCGCGCCGTGCATGTCCGTGTTGCTGTGATGTGTCCGCGGCGGAGCACACCTCGCGTCAGCACAACCAAACACAACAAACACAAGTGATATCAATCAAAACACCGCCAACGTCACTTTTTTTTTTCTTTTTTAATCTCTCTCAGTCCTGATGACACTTTTAAAAATATGTGTAATCTAAACATCAAAACGTCTATGCAAGATAGGGGACGCGCGCCCCCTGCCCCCCTTTTTCATTACTACGCTCACACAGCCGGGCCCATCGCAGGGGGGGCTCGTGAGGAGGATAACAAACAGCATCAGCAATCGATCAAAAAAAAAAAATCCCCCTCGAATACTTTTTTTTAATACACCTAATTATTTTTCATTCTGTTTGTTGACTTTGAATTACGCGGTAGTGATTTACAAAAGAGAGAAAAAAAACAAACAAACAAACCAGGATTAATCTCGTAGTGTAAGGGAGTCAGTATTAGACGCACACTTTCAATCATGTTAGAACACGTTTTCTACTTTTATACAGGTCTAGAAGGGAGACTGAAGCAAACTTAGGGAAGATTAGCGGCCCAGATCATGATAAGCTTATCCTTCACTTTTTTTTTTTTTTTTTTTTTTTTTTTTTTTTTTTTTTTTTACTTATCTTCACCCGCTCAGTAGGAGTTAGCAGGGCTTGCCTCTCCTTATCTTCTGTATCCCAACGGTCACAGAGGAAGAAAGTTTTTGCTTTTTTTTTTTTCATGCTAGTTTTTTTTTTTTTTTATATAGTTTATTTACTTTTTTTTATCGTATAGGTGATGTCGCAGTGGTTAAGAATATTCAGGTTATCTTATCTCATTCACAAAGTATTTTTAGTTTGTTTTATTTTCATTTTCAATTTTTTTTTCTTGTCTTACCTCATTCACAAAAGATTATTCATTTATTTCTATATTTGTTTTTTTTCTCATGTGACAGAAAGAAAGACTAGTTTTCTTATCATTCACAAAGATTTTAAGCTCATTTATATATTTTTTTCCTCTTTATCTTATCTCATTCACAAAGATTATCAGTTTATTTTTATATTTTCATTATCTTATAAGTGACAGGGAATTTTGCAGTGGTGAAGAAAGATTACTTTTTTTTTTCCTATCTTATCTCATTCACAAAGATTAACAGTTTATTTTTATCAGTATCTCTCTTTAGGTGATAGAGAATGTTGGTCGATAACAAAGAAAACAGTTCCTTTATTTCATCTCCTCGCCTTGTCTCAGTCACAAAGGTTAGCATTCTGTCTTTTATCTTTAAGGTGATAGGGTTGCAGTCAGGGCATAAATTCAGTTCCTTTGTCTTATCTCGCCTTAATGATCTTATTTAGGTTAGTATTTTTATATTTATCTATTATCTTTATTTTCTTAATCTCGCAGGTGAGAATGTTGCAGGTGATCCGGTCAGTTGAGTTCCTTGTGTTATCTTGCGTTATCTTATCCACTAAGGTCACGGAAGGCGTTGCAGAGATTACTTAACTTAATACCTAACTTAACGTAAATTAAGGTGTATCATTTTTATTTAACTTATCTTATTACGTGATTTTTTTTACTTGTTTAATATCTTATGAACTTAACGTGAATTAAGTTTCATAATTTTGACTTAACTAACTAAATATTTCATCCTCCTACGTGATTTAAGTTACATCATTTTGACTCAACTTGATATCTTGCCTACTTAACGTATCAAGTGTTATCAGTTTAACTTCATCAATTTCTTTTCATTATTTTATTTTATTTTTCCTAAGCAGGGTAAGAATTTTTATACTTCTCCTTTTTTTCTTCTATTGATTTACATTGCGTCAGGTAACAGGTGCAATCAGGGGAACCACAAGGCACCTCTCGTTTCACAAAGGCAGTAGTCACCTTGCCCCGTCACCTCACCACAACCACAGGCAGGAATGCGTCACAAAGATAGATTTTACGTAACTTAAATTAACCACACCTGTTTTTTTCTTTCTTTTTTTTATATACCTTTTTTTTTCAATTATGAGAAAGCACAGCGTCACAATTACCTGTTTTTTTTTCAATTTTTTTATTATCAACTTTATTATCTCACCTTTAATTAATCTCACTCGCAGGTAGAACATAAGAGGGCTTAGAGAATACCTGTTATCTCACCTTGCCTCGTTCAGGTAGTTAGTGGGATTCAACGTCAATTCATTACCGGAAGCATATTTATTGGTTAGGTAGTGCAGGTAGACTTCCGGAACAGGGGGGACAGGTGGGCCGCCTCACCTGTGCCCCCCGTCTTAAGATTGGGCAATAAACTCATCAGGTAATTTGGTCTTTAGCCGTCAAGGTGATCAGGTAGGAAGGGGTAGGACGGGGGAGGGATCTGTCCGTCTGTCTGTCTGTCTGTCTGTCTGTCTGAGGAGTTGAAAAGCAAACTGGATATTTTTATTTATTTATTTATTTTTTTTATGTAAGCGAAGAAGGAAAGGTCTAAAGTTTATTGGGAGGCTATTTATTAATTTGACTCTATTCACATTACTGGGAGAGAGAGAACAAAAAATTAAGGTTATTCTTTGCTCTGTTATTGATGATTCAGGTGAAATTGAAGGCGTGAGTGCTGAGGCGAAGTGTTTGTAAGAATACTTTGCAGAGGACAAAAAAAAAAAAAGGGGAAGAAAGAAAGAAAGAAAAAAAATGAAATGATGTGAAGTTGGTGACGGTAATTGTAATAGGAGGGATAATTAGATTTTCCCACGGTGGCTGAAAAGTTCCCACGACAGAGAGAGAGAGAGAGAGAGAGAGAGAGAGAGAGAGAGAGAGAGAGAGAGAGATTAGCGGACGGAAGCAAGTAACAGGCACAACAGACAGGCAGGCAGGCAAACAGACAGACGGACAGGCAAACCAGCAAATCACGTCGGTCACAACTGCTCAATAATAAACGTGATGTCACTTTTTCCGCGCGCTGTTGCCACGTCGCCTTGGGTAGTCGTCAGGCAGTCAGTCAGGCATTCAGTCAGTCAGTCTCTTTTTTCAGTCTTAGTTTTGGGTGTTATAGTTGTAGAAAGAAGAAAAATATTATATAAAAAGTATTAATTAACAAAAAATTCAAAACAAGAGCGAAACATGTAATTATCTATTTTTTTTTCTTTTTTTTTTTCATTTCATTTTTTTTTTTTTTTTTTTTTTTTTTTTTTTTTTTTTTTTTTTGTGAAGAGTAGTTCCTAACAGTTGTTCGCTCTTGTTATCCTCCACATATCGTTAGTAACTGCTTCACACACTAACTCACCTACTCGTAGCGATAATGACTACCACTTACTTAGCGTCAGGGGGATCGTCTTTGAACAAACCTGTGAGAATCTATAAATAAAGAATATATATATAGATATGTATAAATATGTGTAATGTGTATATTGTACTTACTGTAACTACAGGTGTAATTTTTTCTATATTAGTTGTATCCTTATTCATAGTTTTTACAAAAGGAGTAATAGGTAATTAGTTTTTTTCTTCATTTATTTATTTTATTTTTTTTGTCTCCCTCCTCTGGTTCAGGCGGCGGACAGAGACTGATTAGCTAGGTAAGGCAGGTGTTCCTAATGACTTGGAGAACACGCAAAGGTGAATCTCCCAGAGGCTTACCTGTCGGAGGGTCTAATGAGGACAGGTGTGCACGTAGGATTAGCAACGCGTCCTCTCTTCTTCGCGATCAAAAGTTATTTAAGTCAACTGAAGCAAAACAAAAAACCAAAATAATTCTTACGCAGCTTTCAGTACCATTTCAAAACAAAGCGAACCTATTAGTAATTAACGATACAAATTCGTAGTAGCCATTACGATGGATGGACTAATTAATGTAGGTAGTTATAACGGCGTCCGCGTAAATACACTAACATTAGGATATATAAATATACACAAGTGATGGTTACCCAAAAAGTGATACGGTAGGCATGACACGAGTTTTAATGTAGGTTAATTCATAATCACACTTATCTCGAGGTTAAATCTTAAACTAGTTATCTAATCGCGCGATGCTACAAGAGGGAGAGGAAGAGGTATTTTTTAGAAGGGTTTAGGAAGTGGAGCAGGAAGAGGAGGAGGAGGATGTTAAAAGGGGATTAAGTGGAGATGAGTGAGATGAAGGATGCAAGGTGGATGTGGAGGAGGTGGACTGTGAGACCAGGGATAGAAAGGGTAGCGATGGTAGAGAGAGACAGAGAGAGAGAGAGAGAGAGAGAGAGAGAGAGAGAGAGAGAGAGAGAGAAAGAGAGAGAGAGAGAGAGGTGGGGACTTGGAGGAAATAGAGAGACTGAGGGGGGAAGAAAGGTGGAAGGGAGGGATCAGGAACTTTTAGAGAGAGAGAGAGAGAGAGAGAGAGAGAGAGAGAGAGAGAGAGAGAGAGAGAGAGAGAGAGAGATTGTGCCTATTGCGTACGTGCGTATTAGTTCCTCGGCGGTCGGATGTTTTCCCTTCGTAAGAAATGGGTCCACTTAGTGAGATATATCTTTGGTACAGTTTGTTCGGCTTGCGAGTTCAAGGTGTGCGTGTCTCATGGAGCGGGGGGAGCGCTCACCACGGCATCACTTCACGACCATTCAACTTGTCAGCGGCGTATAGGAGACAATGCCACTTCATTTACTACTTTCTTGACAAGGCTTTTTTCACTAGGCCTATGTGAGTCTTTCTCTATTATGGAATTAATTGGTAACAGATTGATTGATTGATGATGATGATGATGATAATGATGATGATAATGATGGCAGGGTTGTGTTATTATCCAGTGGAAGAAGGAAGTTTGATGATTGATTGATTGATTGATGATGATGATGATGAGAAATTTTTTAAAAGAGGATTCAAACCCAAAAATTTCAAGAGGCCTTTAAAGTCCTTTAAGTAAAATGTTCTGTGCCAATGACTTAGTAACTAGTTGACCATAGGCGACGAGCCTTGTACCATTACCTGTTAATAGAATAAAACACAATTTTGAACGTACCTCTTCTGTTTGACTTTATCTAGTGTTTAGTCCCTCACCTAGTGTAGTCCTTCACCTAGTTGCTAGAGCCGTCATAGCACCTTAGCAAGCAACCAAACCACCACGAAAGAGGAAGAAAGAGTCGAGAGGAGTCAGAGTAGTGAAGTAATCTCGTCACACACACCTACCTGTCTGACTTTACCTGCAGAAGAGAAGCAAATTTAATCAGCCAGAGGAACCGCATTTCCATCCCACCTCATAGCGACGCACGGTTCACCCACACAATGACATAGAAAAGAAAGGAAAGAAGGTGTTTTGAAACCTTGTGGTGCCGCTTGGGTAGGCGTCCCGTCAAGCCCCAGGGTGTGTGTGTGGCAGCCGGCACGCACGCACGCACACACGCACACACCTACACGCACACGCACATGTACACATCCCGCATCACACTTTTGTCAAATTGCATGACTACACCACGCTCACGACGCTGACAGACACACGGACACGCGCGGACATGCATACATACATACATATGCATACATACATACATACATACACTAATACCCTTGTTTTCGTAATGGCTGGCGAGCGGCATGGCAAGCTTGGCAAGGCTCCCAGTGACCAATGAACGGGTCTATAGCATACTGGTTTTTTCTTTTATTAGTGAGAATGCATTAGCTAGTCCCTGTTGGACTTTTATATATATATATACTATTATATATATATTTATACATATATTTATTTTTTGTAACCCACCCCCTCTTAAAGATACAAGAAAAAAAGCTTTAGTGTTTGAGTCATGATGAAGTGAGAACAAAAACCCTCTTGTATATTTTTCCACTTGATGGGTTTTGTAGTGAATCAAACCAAAGACAACAGACGTGTAGAGATTTTCCAAGATTTAATTCAGGGCATCCAAACCTTTTTGTGTCTTAAGTTTTCTGTCTCTCAATTTGCCAACCAACCAAACAAACAAACAAACCAACAACCAACCATTTCTCTCAAAACTCATGTCAATTGCAATGCCTTCCTGACAAGATTATCTGATCAAATTCTTTTTTCTCTCTCCTCTTGAATGTTCTAGATCTTGTTTGGTCGCTGGGAGCACTCCCCGACGGTATGTATTCACTCTTTGTCTGTTCACCTGCCGGGGGAACCGCCACGACCGACGCCGCCCTCACCTGTCCCCCGCCCCCCCCCCCATGTGCCACCCCCCCATCCCCCTAACCCATTGTTTATTTAGTTTTCTTGACATCTCATGGCCGCCTTTCTCTCTCTCTCTCTCTCTCTCTCTCTCTCTCTCTCTCTCTCTCTCTCTCTCTCTCTCTCTCTCTCTCTCTCTCTCTCTCTCTCTCTCTCTCTCTCTCTCTCTCTGTCAAGGAGGCCAGTAACACAACCATTAGCTCAAAAACTATCCATTTTTTCTGTCCTGAAAAAAAATGTCAAACACTAACCTAAATTTTGAAGTCACCTGGAGGAGGAAACACAGGTAAATCACCTTCAACCCCTCCCTCTCTCTTTTCCCTCCATTCCTCCCCTTCCCCTCATCCCTCCTCAGCCATTCCCTTCCCCTCCCCTTGCTTGAAACAGTCGGTCCTGGCGAGGTCTCCCCCCAACCCTTCACTCCAACCTGACCCAAAGAAAGCCTCGTTCACGCCTCACCGCCCCGCGTCCCCCACTGGCCATATCCACGGGCCTGCTAGCCACTGAGCCCACAGCACCCGTGTTTGATCTCTGCTCTTGACTTCTGCTTAAGATTAACAAAGAAAAACGGTAACAGAAATCAGAATAATAGAATAATAATAGAGATGATGATAATAGGAATGAAAATAATATAAATAATTCAATAATAGATGTGAAATGCTTCTCGGTAGATAAAAATAGATGTTGATTTTCTTGTTTGCTTCTGAAATTTAGGTTTTTGCTGCTCACTGCTGTGTGTTTGTCTCAGAGTACAAGGAGTGCATAACGAGTTCAAAGTTCAAGGTTCTCAAAGTGGTAAGGTTCTAGTTAAAAAGGAACCTGTGTGAGAGAAGGTTCTGTTGTGTTCAGTTCAAGTTATTTAGATTTTTGTGGAACCTTCTAATAACTGATGAAGATAATAATAATAATAATAATAATAATAATAATGATGATGATGATGATGATAATGATATCCACACACACACACATACACACACACGTTAAAAGAAAAGAAAAGAAAAAAAAGGCCTCATTTTTTAACATTTTGTGAAGGGCTAACTATTTTTTGCACCAGAAGCCTTGACCAAGAAAAGAAAAAGAGACAAAAAGAAAAAAAAACACCAATAACAAAAATAATAATAATAATAATAATAATAATAATAATAATAATAATAATAATAATAGAAAAAAATAAGAAAAGCTATTTATTTTTCAAGCAATGTCTTTCTCACACCCCCCCATCAAGATCCTACCCCCTCCACCCCCAACTCGCCCCCCCCACCTCCCCACCCCCTTCGCCCCTTCAGTGTACAGTTCATCGCCTCGTGTCGCTCCAGTGGTACTGAAAAATTATGCAATTTTGGCTGCCCCTAAATTTAAATTCCCCCCTTTAAAAATTCCCCAGTTATCGCGCCCCCTCATCATTCCCCATCCCCCCACATCCCCCCCCTTCCCCTATACTGTCCTCCCCTCGAATTCATGATATAACTACTGTATTCGCCCCTTCCTCCCCTCAGTACGCTGTTCCCCCTGCCCCCCCCCTTCCCCTTTTCTCCCCCATCAGCGTTCCCACCCCTCAGTTCATCCCCCCCTTCTCCTCCCCTCTCCCTCCTCCCCCCACTTCCCATCCCACACTTGCATCTCTTAATCTAGTGTTTGAAATTTGAAGAGTTTGCAAAAAAATGACGCGGAAATATGAAGAAATGAATGAAAAAGGTGTTTATTTTTACATTAATGAATGGTAATTTATTTATTTATTTAATGAGTGTTCATATGAGTTGTATTATTGTTATTGTTTACTTGTTTACCTGTTTATTGATTTATCCATTTGTTCGTTGGTTTGTGTGTTCATTTCCCCGTGGATGATGGTCAGTGTGGGAGATATGACTAAAAAAAAAAAATAATAGTAATAACAAAACAAAAAAAAAAAAAAACAGCAACTTTTCCAAATCTTTAACAATGTGTCTTTACATATCGTTCATTTCTCATAATAGCAGACGAGTTCCCATTCGTGTTCGGCGTGGATGAGCAACACTCCCTCGACTGTAAGTAAAAATGAAACAACAAAAAAAGTGCAAAATTTTGTCAAAAAAAAAAAAATCGACTTTCTTACTTTTTTGCACTGACATTTTTTGATATATAATCTCTTTCTCTTCTGTTTAGCATTGAAGCTTCGGGTCAGGTTCGAGTGAGGGGTTCAGGGTTCATTTTTAATCTTAATGAATCTCTATATAATTTTTTTCTCACCTGTTGAGTAGCTACAGTAGTCACTAGAGTAACCAAGCAGTCCTCAGCAGCAAAACACTCATTATTTTCAATCAGAATTAGAAAACCTGTTCTTTCAAAGTTACAGAAACCATTTTTGGTACACAAGTTTTGTTATTGTTTTGGTTTCATGTTGTAGTTGTAGCTTTTGTACAGATTGGCAGGATTGTGCTGTAGCCAGGCTTAGCAGCAGTAGTACAGAGCAGGTCATTTTGCTGCGCCTCGGCCCGGGGAGTCTGCCTCACAGCTCCCGGGGCGCGGAGGGTCAGGCTAGAGGAGGAGTAGTTGAGGGTAGTCAGCAGCCAGCACTTCACCTGCCTGGCTTGAGGGGGCAGCACAAGGCTACACTAGTCATTTTCCCCCAAACTAGTCAGCTCTAGTAGAGTTTTTGCAGCCATCAGGTTTTGGGTAGCCAGGAGTGACAGGTGAGCGTGGTGTTGACAAGGTGGTAATGTTGGCCCTTCCCGTTCTCTCCGCAGGTATCCAGGCAGCATACGCCGCCTATGCTGGGCGCGGCTACGCCAGTTACCCGAGTTTTGGGTTCCCGTACCCTACAGGTAATTTAAACCCAGGTGTTGCGGCGGTTTGCTTGCCCCACCCGGTCGAGCTGGGGCTGTATAACTTGCATGCCTTGCAGTTGTAACTCTCTCTCTGCTTTGGGGGGTTGGCCCTGAGCCGCGCACTGGAGGCGCCGCGCAGCTGCTCCTTCGTGCTCGGCTCTTAAAAGTCACTGTTATGCTTCAATACAAGTCCTGCCATGATCACCCTCCAGGTGTGTTGATCTTTGCCCCTCCCCTTCCCTCCTTCCTTTCCACGCCCTTCCCCCTCCCTCCTTCCCTCAGTCCTCACGTCCCTCCCTCCTTCCCTCCATTCCTTCACGTCCCTCACTTTTTTCTCCATGCTTTCCACGTTTAAGGGAATGTTTCACTCGGAAAACTTCTCCTTACCTGACGATGCTTCAACATTTTTCCCCCGGAGCCTGGCTGGGCCGAGCCTCGCAGGACTCCCTCGGTGAGCCTCCGCGCCCACTCCCCAAAATTTTCCCCTTTTTTCCCTCCCCCTCACTCCACACACTTTGCCACCGCCGCGTGGTCCTGCTTCCCCTCACCTCCATTTTGGACTCCAGATTTAAGATTGTCACTGGTGATATTTTCACATGTACATGACGTGTTTCCCTTTTGTTTTTTCCCTCCACGCCGCCTCCCAAATGCGGAAATAGAAAGATGCTTAGGATCTTTACAAGTTTTGCGACAGGTGATGACAGCGAAGACTAATTACCTTCAGGCTGCCTAGTAGATCTTTTGAGCCTACGCCACCTCACCACTCCAGAGTTTGTGGCTTAGAACTTTAACCTTTTGGCTTCTGAACTGCATGAATTAAACACATTCCAATATGTATTTTTGCTAAACTACCTTTTTTTTTTTTGTCTATTAATTTATTTCCTACTTCCAACCCTTGCCTTTAACCCTTTACGTGTTCATGTTGTTATTGTTGTTCTTGTTGTTGTTGTGTTTTTGTTTTTTTGTTTTTCTACATTTTCTCTATTTTCATATTTATCCTTGTCCTCTTACTCCTATTCCTTCTCCTCCTCATCCTTCCATTTCCCCCTTCCTCCTCCTCCACCTCTCCTCTTTCCTTCTCTCTTCCTCCCATCCCTTCCCTCCTCCTTAACTGACAAAATTTCTTCTTTTATCTGTTTTCCTCCTTCCTTTCTTTGTTTCCTTCCCTCCTTCACTACCTCACACTCCTCCTCCTCCTCCTCCTCCTCCTCCTCCTCCTCCTCCTCCTCCTCCTCCTCCTCCTCCTCCTCCTCCTCCTCCTCCTCCTCCTCCCATCTTTCCTCACACACTTTTTTCTCTCCCAGTTTTCCCTCACACTCCTCACTCTTTCCTTCCTGTTTCCCTGACTCATTTTCTTTCTCATTTTTCCTTGCATATTCCCCGTCCTTCTCTCCTAGTTTCCCTCCACTTCCTATGTTTCCTTATCCTCACAGTCTTCACTTTTTCCTTGTTTCCTCACTCTCCTCACCTTTTTTCCTTTTTCCATGTTTCTTCATTCCTGACAGTCTGTTCTTGCTTCACACACACAAGTTTCCCTTTCATAGTTTCCCTCACAGCGTTAATTTCGTTCTTGTTTTCCTCAATATTCCACTTTTTTCCCTTGTTTCACTGGCATTTCTCACTTATCCCTTGTTTCCCATGTTCCTTTACTCCTGACAGTCTTTCCTTACTTCACACACGCATGTTTCCTGCACAGCCTTCACTTTTTCCTTGTTTTCCTCACACTCCACTTTTTTTTCCCTCGTTTCCTTCATATTCCCCACTTGTTTCCCTGTTTCCCATGTTCCTTCAATCCCGAGAGTCTTCCTTACGTCACACACACACACGTTTCCCTTCCCTACTTTTCCTCACAGCCCTCATTTTTTTTCCTGTTTCCCTCACACTGTACTTTTTACCTTGTTTCCTTCACACCTGTCACTTTTCTTCCTTGTTTTCCCAGTTCCTTGACTCCCAACAGTCCTTCCTTGCCTCATATCCTCGCCAGGCAGTGTTACCAACCCCTCAGGTGTTGTCAGTGTGGGTTATTCGCTTTAAAGGTTGTTTACAGACAGGTAGACGGGTCCCCCTCTTCCTCCCTCCCTTCCTACCTGGTGGTGCAGTTCTGTCTTGGCTGCAGTGTTACTGGATATCTCAGTAACACTTGTATTATTTGTTGTTTCTTATGTTTTCTTTGGTGTGTTTGTAAATTTTCGTGTTTTTTTTTTTTTTTTCTATTGTTTTCCGTGTTTTGTTTTACTTTTTTTTTTGTTTACGTTTTCTTTTGTTCTGACTAACTTTCTTTCGGCGATATGGGAATGGGTCCTATCTTGGTCACTTCCTATTTTTCAATGGCTAAAAAGGGAAAAAAAGAACTGTAGACGTGTTTGCATTCTGACATTTCCCTTCCTCCCCCCCTAAAACAAAAATAACATCCTTTCCTAGCCCACTTTTTTTTTTCTTTTTTTTTTCCCCCTTCTTTTTAGTCATTGGAAAAGAGAAAGTCAAGATTTGTCTCCTGTTTTTTACCTCATCATCTCTTGTATATATTTTTCTCATGCACATTTTTCGCCACTTCATTCATACTAAAAAAAAAAAAAGAAAAGACCACAACTTTTTTCTGATCGAGAGAAAAAAAAAGAGAGAGAACAAAAAAAAAAAATCTGATGTATTTTTTTCTATACAAAGCAAGTTTTTCCCTCGAAGTGCCCCGAGGCGGGTCGTTTGGTGAGGGCAGAAACAGAGAGCTTTGAGTCAACAGTCCGTCAGAGAATGAAGTGTTTTACTGGACGACCTTTTGTGGCGAGACTCTTCCATATCGTCGCGTGCCAAGTGTGGTTGTAGCGAGTGTTGTGTAGTTGTAGCAGCAAGATTAGTGTGCGGAGTGTGTCCTGGGTCACACTGGGGTCACACTGGGTCATGACAAGGCTCTTCCTGCCCCTACTACATTACTATTATTATTATTATTATTATTATTATTATTATTATTATTATTATTATTATTATTATTATTATTATTATTGTCTCCTCACAACACACAACTCGTAGTTTTTTGGTTCATAAGACATATATGTGTGTTTTCATACTTGATTATTATTATTATTATTATTACTATTATTATTATTCATTTATTTGTTTTTATTTATTATTTTTGATTAGTGTTCCTTTCTGTGCAACACTGACCCAGCTTGTGGTAGCGTGAGGCAGCAAGTCCTGTACACTGACTGCTTCACGGTAGCTCCACTCATGCTGATGATGATGATGATGATGATGATGATGATGATGATGATATGATGTGTTATATCCAAATACCTGTTGTTGCTACATACATACATACATATAATGAGATGCAGAGTTCCAGCAGCAAGATGTTCATATCTCTTGTTTCTTTTCCCAGGAATTGTTGGAATTTTGCCTGATGGCAAGTTTCCTTTGGGAGAATATATCGGTTTGAATCCAGCATTAAACCTGGTTGGCCACACCTGAGAACCCCACGTGGCGGCAAATATTCCTTGTATATAACTCACCAATGGACCTAAAGTGTGGGCCAGTCTGTGCTCCACGGTGGCCTGCCGACCCTCACCTAACACGACAGACTGAGAGAGAGACAGAGATTGAGAGAGACAGAGAGAGAAGGACAGACAGACAGACAAAGAGAGAGAGAAACAGAGAGAGAGAGAGAGAGAGAAAGAGAAAGACTTGAGCTTCAGCCCGGCGGTGTGATGGCGAAGCGACTTTTTGCGACACGTTGTTTTGAAAGACTCGATACATGATTCAGCTGGAAAAGTCTCTGATTACCACCCACTTACCTGTTCCCTGACGTGTTCACTCATCCATTCATTACTTGGGTGTTTTCATTATTTTTTATGAGTTAGTTTTTGTACCTTTTTGTTTGCCTGGGGGACACTTCTTGCCCGAATCTTGTTGCTGCAACTGAAAGGTAACACTGGTTAGTTGAGGCGACACTGTGCCAAGGTGAGGTGTGGTCCGCGGCGCCGTGAACCCGAGGGTCGAACCGGCTGCTCGTGGTTCTGAGGCTTCGAACGCCATCTCGATGTAGTGAAACAATTGGATCGCTGCTCTTGTAGCAAAAAAAAAAAAAAAAAAAAAAAATCTTAAAATGGAAAAAATGAGACGGTTTTGTGATTTTTTTTGTGAATGACAATTGAAAAAAAAAAAAAGGAAGAAAGAAATGTGGCACTTGATTTAGTTGAGATGTTCATAATCTTTACAATGTTTGATTTTTACTTCATTTCTTTAATTTATTTTGTGTATATGTGTTTGAATGACTGCAGTTCACATTATTATTATTATTATTATTATTATTATTATTATTATTATTATTATTATTATTATTATTATTATTATTGCCTTGTTCTTCTCGAATCCTTTGCTGGTTTGAGGTCATTTTGAAAACCATCCTGATGTTGGAAAAGAAAAAAATAACTCCTTCCAACACACAAACTACTCTCTTTTGTGGCTAATTGTGGCTAATTGGGCAGGTGTATTTGATGTAGGTGTGGTAGTGTTGATGGTGGCACAGGCCGGGAGGACGAGGGGGGGGGGAGTAGGGGAGAGAGTGAGTGGTGGGGTATAGGGGGGAGTACCAGTGGTTATGTGGTTTCCTGGATGGTTATTGGTCGTTAGGTAGTTAATGGTTGTTAGCTGGTCGATGCTGGATCTTGTTGTGTGGTTGGTACAATGTTGGTGGTTGTGGTTGTGGTTGTTCTGATCTTCTCTTCTCCTATGAAAAAAAAAATTAAAGAAACAACAATTTTCCCTGCCATGTATTATTATTATTATTATTATTATTATTATTATTATTATTAGTGTGACCGTGTTGAAGGCAGAGCATTTTGTACCATTTACTGCATTTCTTGAAGCATTTATCGTTTTCTCTAAGCCTCCCCCACACACACACGCACTCCATTTTCTATACATGCATATCATATTTCAGCCCGTTTTTCTTTCCTTTGTATTTCTTTCTTGCTTTCTTTCTCTGATTTTCAAGACTAACATTTTTTTTTTTTTTTTTTCAATCAGAGAGAGAGAGAGAGAGAGAGAGAGTTTTCATGTTTTTATCTCCACGAGGTGGCTGTTATTTCTCTCTTTCTCTTTTAAAGTTAGAGAAAGTGTGTCAGATGTTTTCAGCTTTATTGAAACTCTCCCAGATATTCCCTCACTCAATATTCTCCCTTCCCTCTCCCTTCCAAACTTGTTTTCTTCCTGATTTTTGCATTCTTCCATTTTCATTTCTTTCCTTCTTTCTTTTTCGTGGACTTTACATTATTTTTCCTCTCCTCCTTTCTTTCTTTTTTTTTTCCTTTTGGACTGCATTATTTTCCCTTTTTCCTTTCTTTTTTCCTTTTTTTATTTATTCTCTGTCCTTTTTATTTTTCCTTCCTTTTTTTGCCTTTATGCTTATTCTTACTTTTATTTATTTTCTCATTCCTTCATAACTATCCTGTATCTCATTTCCTCATTATTCTCTCTGTCTCTCTCTTTATCGTAATTTCTTTTCTCTTATTATTTTATTTTTTTCAGTAAGTCTTCCTCGTTCTTTGTTTTCTATCTTACTTCAGCCGCCCTATTGTGTTCCCCGAGTCTTCAAATATTTTCTTACTTTTCTTTAATTCTTCCATTCTCACTCACTTTCATTTTCTTCCACGGCTGACTTTCCCTTTCCTTTCATTTACTGTCCTTTCATTCTCCTCTCCCAGCCACACTCTTCCTTGTCTCATTCGTTTCCCACAAACAAGAACAGTGCATATCTCTCTCTCTCTCTCTCTCTCTCTCTCTCTCTCTCTCTCTCTCTCTCTCTCTCTCTCTCTCTCTCTCTCTCTCTCTCTCTCTCTCTCTCTCTCTCTCTCTCTCTCTCTCTCTCTCTCTCTCTCTCTCTCTCTCATTTTCACCTCAATGAGAAAAGTTTGTGTAACACGGACACACGTAAAGGTTTTATTTTAATTTAGTTGTTTTCTATACTTTTCACTTTTCTTTTACTTTTGTTCAGTTCCTCCTTTTCGCTCTTAAGGAATTTCCCATCCTACCCCCGTGTTTTTTTTATTTTTTATTTTTTTATTTATTTTCTTTTACGTCCTTTTTTTTATTCTTTTCCTTCCTCTCCTTTTCAAGCAATGATAATGATTTCGATAAATAATAATAATAATAATAATAATGATCACTTTAGCACATAACAACCCCCCCCCTCAAGTTCCTCCCTTAAAGTTAAAAAAATAAATAAATAAAAAAAACAAAACTTATATACAATTTTTTAGACTAAGACGAATAACGTAACCAAGCTCTTTAAACTTAGACCATAGAACTTAAACCCTTGTAGAACGCACGAGCTTGGGCAGCCATTTTAGAACCCGCCCTCCCTGTTGAAGTAAGTCCTGTAGATGTTAGCATGTAAGTGTGTTTGCCAGAAGACACAAACTAATGCTTAATGTTAACAAGTAACCTAACAACATCATTTCTTTCAGTCAGTTCTTGAAATCATTTTTTTGGCACGGACTAGTTCTAATTGGCTGGGATTTCTTGACACCTAGCACTCCCTAGTATTAGATGAGCCCAGCCAGGTAGCGTCAGGTGTGTAGGGCTGTAGGCAAACACTAGGCCGGTAAGTTTTTTCCTCCCCTTGATGATGCAGAGGGGCGTAACGTTAGACCTCATAGTGATGTCACCCGCAGCCTTCATAGTCATTGGCTGGTTACAAAATTCAAGCTCTCACCTCCCATAGGCCTAGTCTAGGATTGGGTGACCCTCTCTCGCATTCTTTCCGCGGCAGGTCACGTCTGGTTGGTCATCTCTTAGAGGGAAAGAAAACTATCGAATTTGATCTTTGACGTCACCTTATTCTTTATGGCCCGCGTTCCTGAGGGTCTTCGGAGTTAGCGAGAATAATTAGAGTTGACCTAAAGATTAGCCCCTTCTTTCTGCCATTCTTACCAGAAATGATGAATTGGGATTTGTGTAACATTTTTTTTATAACTTTTTTTTTTTTTTCTGTCTTCTTTGCCCATTCTTCTAAGGGTCACAAAAATCATCAAATTTGGCTTTTATTTATTTATTTATTTATTTTTTTTTTTCCTGTTATAAAGGATTGCCAAAAATAATCCAATCCGACCAGCTGCTTGACCTCTCTTTCCCACGCTGGAGGGGCGCCAGAAGCAGTCACACTAATCCTTCTCACATTTGTAAAGGTCTCGAAAAATTATTCCACCTATAGTTTCAAATATTTCCACTTGTTTTTCCAAGTTTTTTTGGTGGATAAAAAAAAAAAAAAAACGAGTCAAACTTTATTTCTCTCTCTCAATTAGGTGAGCCTCCCCTTCCCATTTTCATCACGTGACTTGACAGAAAACGAGACCAGGGTGGAGTACAATACAGTGCCGGTACCATCACTTTTATTAACTATGCAAACTGCGATAAAAAGAAATACTTCCATATATATACTAATTACCCCTTCCATGCCCGCCCCTTCCCCCACCCCTCGCCCCCATCACGCTCCCGTATCGCTTGCCCGTATTTCCGGTGTCGCCAGTGCACGCGTTCCTATCTTAAAGTACCGCAGGGTTCACTTCTGTGCCCGCGATTCCTTGCCCGTTAATCCCCGCCCCTTGGATTTACCTCAGCCGCCATAAGGTTGCGTTTCTTATCAGTGCTCTCACCCGCGGCTCTGATAACGTGAACGACGATAATAAAGGCTATTTTATTAGTTACGACGACAGATTTTGACAAAGCTTAGGTATATGTATGTATGTACAGCTGGGGACATAAGTCGTGGAACATGCCACGCGCCTCTCCGCTGTCTCGTGCGCTCCCAAAGATTTCGGTCACTGTTCATAGCGGTACGACCCCTGTGGTTTTGATTGGAGTACCCGTGCAGCCGCTAAGTGAGCTGCATGCACTGAAGGTCTGAGCCGCTGCCGCTTCTTCTGCTGGCCGAGGTCTCTCCAGCGGCTCTTAATGCAGCAGACCGTTTTAGTGACTCAGAATCCAAAGCAACCAAAGGATCGATGCTTTTAACGAAATTGACAAAGAAAATACCTGTACTTTTTTTTTTTTTTTTTTTTTTTTTTTTTTTTTCTCCCAGCAGGTGAGAGAATGTAAGGTTGCGGGAGAGCGCGGGGCGAAGCGGGAAGTGAGCGTGGTTTGTTCACTGACTTGTGGCCGCGCCTGTACTTTTGTTTAGCTGTGTATCATGGCTAAAAGCAATTCATTTATTTTTTCAGATTTTATATATTTCCTTGCGCTACTTATTGACCGAGTCTGAGTACTATAATGTTAAATACACGATGATAAAAAAAATATACATAATATATATTTTTTGTACATATTTTCTCCCTCTTTGAATTGTACATTCTGCCTCTATATTGCATTTATTTATTGATTTGTTCTCTAACTCGACTTTTTGTCTTTTCTCGTCTTCCTCTCCTTGTGTTGCGAGGCTCGCCAGCACTGCTTCATTTCCGGTTCATTTGGTGGTTCACTGGGATTCGTTTAAGGATTCACAGTGGTTCATTTAGATTTGTGGGTGCTGGCGGTTGATGCCTCGTTTTCTTTGGCTTCATATGGCTTCACAGGGTCATTTAGGCTTCATTTGGGCTTCAGGTTGTGAGGGTTTGCTTGGTCTGCACATGGTTTCGGTGGTTCATTTCGGCGTTGGTTCACTTGGTGCCGTTTGCTTCGCTTGGGTCGGATGAGTTAATCGGAACTCGATTTGCATTCAGTCCGTTTTGGGTTCGAAGCAGCTTCATTTGCGTCCATTGTAAGTCCCACTCGAGGTTGCATTTAGTTAGGCGAGGCTTGAAAACGCTTGAGTGAGACTTCGAACAGCTATAGTTAAGCTTCGGTACAGTAGAGAGGCTTTGAACCGCTAGAGAGATAGCGAGTGAGTGAGAGAGAGCGAGCAAGAGAGTCAGAGAGAGAGAGAGAGATGTTTCACTAATCTTAATTGCAGCTTCATTAGTGTTTGTTGAAGTGGTTCGTGGAGTTTCATTTGGGTGAACTTTGAACCTCCTTCATCTCATTAAGTTTTTGAAAAGTTACCAACCTGTAGTCTTACTTTTTTTGCATCTTATTGTTGTATATATTTTTTTGTATTATATCTAAGGTGCTTCCTTTGTTGTTATTCAGTTATTTTTTGTTTCATTGTTTGTTATTTTTTTTGTAATTGGATTTGGACGAATATAGTCATCGGTATTTTCTTTTGATTTAGTTCAGAATGTGTAATAATGACACACGTGTTTTGTCATTATATCATTATCATTATTATGTTACTGTAATTTTTTTTAAGTTAGTTTGTGTCTCATTTTTTGTACATCACCAAGACACACACAAGATGTACGTGTAGAAAGCTTCAGTTCGGACAATCTTTCAAATACAAAACGAACAAGTTATATATCACTATTTTTACGGTACCTTCTCCTCTTTAAAACCCACGACGTCCTTTCAAGTTTAGGTGACAGTTTAGGTCAGTCCTTAAGGTCCTTGGGTCTCGAGTCTCAGTCTGTCTTTTGGTCTACCGTTTTCTCTCTCTCTTTACATCGAAAACAAACCTTAAACCTCTGTAAATCTCCTTAAACCTTTTTAAAACACCCTTAATCGTGGCTTTATTTTTTCTCTTAAGCTGTAGTCAAGTTGTTCCTCTTACTGTACTTTTTTTTTTTCTCCCAATGCAGAGTCTCAAAGATCGCTTTTATTTCCTTATTTGACGTGTACTGGATGAACTAGTGACTGAACCTGTAGACTTTTCCTTCAGTAGTTGTAGTGACTGTAGTCTTACCCTCTGTACACTGATTCATTTGGTTTTACCCATTTAAAGGAGCCCGGAGTTGCTTTGAGTATTTTACCACCAATCTGGCGCCCAGCAGTCGTTCCATTCACCTTTTGGAACCCCTGCCAGTGACGGGTCAGAGTGCTTTTTCCTCCCCTGCAGCTCATTGCCGTAACATTTCTTTTAGGGGTATGTGTGTTTTAACATGTCCGCCACTAACCCTCATTGTCTCCCTCACGAGGTCTGACCTTATCTTGTCTCCTTAGAGTCTCCAGACCTCTCACCCTTAACATTTTCACCGTTGCAACGCCAAAAAGATTCTAGGATTTTGAGTTGCAACTGCAAAGCCACGCAAGAACCAGTATGATCTTTTTTTTAATATATATATAATCTTACTCTTAAACAGCCAATGATTTCAAAGCGCCTTTCCAGAGTTCGGCGTGTCCACAGCTTGTCTTGTTGTTGTTGTTGTTCTGCCTCAATGACCTTACTACTGACCTTGTTCTTCCTCTAGAGGGACGCTTGTGGTCCTTTGTCTCAGCGGAGTCTCTGGATTCTCTTCACAAAAAACTGAGCCTTTTCAGCATTGCGTTCCGTATTCCAGTGCAGGCGTTTGGTTCTCATTGTTGGCTTTCACGTCAGTTCGGATGGTGCCCCGCCAACCGGCCATCTCTCTCTCTTATACTAATTGTAATGCATATTCCTCTCTTCACACGATGTATAGTCATGAATGATGATGATGATGATGATAGTTATACTCTTACTCATGAAGGAGGAAAAGTCATCTCTATTTTTAAAAACAAACAAAGAACGCATGCCAGTGTCTTTAACTCTTTTTTTTTATATATATATATATATACATATAATTTTTTTGTCCTCTCTCTGTCGGCATTTCGTTGTTTTCTATTTTTTTTTCCACTTTTCAAATTATTTAACGCATATCATAACTGTAATTTTTCTACCTTGTATTTTGATGTCTAAGTGTTGACATCTTCAAAGGTTGTCCTCGCTCGACCCTTCGGACTCTTAAAACTCCCCAGGTTGCTCCCCGCGCCTTGAAAACACTCCCTGCCCGCACCCACACTCCTGCTCTGAAACACTGGGGCGTCTTATCCTGGCTTCGTTTGGCAAGCTGCGGCGGGAGGAGCTCTCTGGGGTTACAGGGGTGTTTCCGTGACTCTAGTGATAGTCAAAGAGGCATTCTGCACACTGATGAGGGAAAACACCCTTGCGAACCCCCCTAGTCATCCCGCGGCCTTGGAAACAGTCCCGGTGAGATCCCTTAAGCGTTTCAGAACACGAGGTCTAAGCCTTTTAGCAGCAAAATTCTAGCGTCTCCCAGTGCAGAATTTTTTCGTAGGATTTAGATTTTTTCAAGTCTCCCCTCGGGTTGGCAGGAGCCGCGGGTTTTTGGGGGTCCGGGGGGAAAGGCTTTACAGGAACCCTGGTTTTAGGGTTCCCTTTTAAGCTTTAGAACGTTATTTAGTTTAATCTTAAGGTCTCGCGCCCTCCAGATCTCCTGCCACACCCTCCCTCCCCCCTTCTTCCACCCCACCCCCAACACCCCTCCTCCCTCCCCTCACTGCACGGACGGGGGAGAGGTGGAGGAGGGAGAGAAAGAGGGACAATTAGCAGGGAAAGAGACACTCCTGGAGGAAGAAGGGAGGAGGGAAAAGTGGCGTTAAGCACTAAACAAATTAAGAAAAAAAAAAAAAAGTAAAAGTCTAAAAAAAACCGTAGCTTATACAAATTTTTGGAAGTTACTGGAATAGTTCTAGATGCTTTGTTGGTAGTACTGGATCCGATTGTTTGGTGTGTGTCATCCTTTGGTCTCTGATGGAGGGAAATGGACGGCGCGAGGCTCCCTTGAGAGAACAGGCTGTGTCTAAATCCTTGCCAAACATGTTGTGTGTGTCATACCCGCCATCAGCCAAGCGTGTTGTTGTAAGCACCCGCATCAGACACGACTCCTATAACACTAAAAAAAAAAAATAATACAAAAAATACAAAAAAATGCAACCAAAAAAAAAAAAGTTATCAGTAATCATAATATAATAATCATAATAATAATAATAATAATAATCATAATAATCATAATAATAATAATAATAATAATAATAATAATAATAATAATAATAATCTCATTAAAGAATTGATTATGTATGTATGTCAAATAAATATAATGGACAATATTTTTTTTAAACAACTTCCATTTCCTCTACATAGCTTGGTCATGTTTAGAACGTGTATGTATCTAGATGAGAGAGAGAGAGAGAGAAAGAGAGAGAGAAAGAAAGAGAGAAAGAGAGAAAGAAAGAAAGAAAGAGAGAGAGAGAGACTTGCATGAAACCCGAGGCATGTATAATTAAAAGTTGGCCCAATCTTTGAATTAGAGAGACTAGCTGGTTATATTACTGCTAGATGGTACCCTTAGCTCTTTGACTACTCTTGTGATTTACTTGTAGTTATCATTGTGTACCTTCATAGGACAGCCGCAAAATGTGTCAGAGGCAATTGTTCACTATCAGCCAATTAGGCCTTAGGAAGAAACGAAGATTACTACTACTACTACTACTACTACTACTGTTACTATTGTTACTTAGATTATACTATTTTCTCTCGTAGTTTGTCTTGTCCATTACTGTTACTACTACTACTACTACTACTACTACTACTACTACTACTACTACTACTACTACTACTATTACTACTACTACTACTCGTTTACTACCGCTGCCACCATTTTGTAGTGAATGACCTGCCCGTGCCCGCGCCTGAGAATATTTCGTCTAACACAGTAGGCCTACCCCCGCCCCCTCCTCTCCCTTCTCTGCCCCTTCAAAACCCTCCAAAATAACCCCAAAATTTTCCTGTAAGGTGGGTTAACATAGCTCCCCACCTCCCCCCCTAAACCCCCTTTTTTCCTCTCCCCCTTAAAAATATCTGCTTTTTGATCCGCCATAAGTGAGAGAGAGTGAGAGAGCAAGAGAGAGAGAGAGGTAGAAGCCGAAGTTTGTAAAGCTGTCTTAGATTTCTGTTGCCCTCCCTCCCCTCCCCTCCCTCCTCCCCTCTTTTTTTTTTTTTTTTTTTTTTTTTTTTTCTGAAGCACCCTCTCTTCCTTACTAAGTGATTTTGTGCGTCTTAGTGAATTACAATGAGAAAGAAGTGAGATTCAGAATGTGTTGCTGGCGGCGTGCGATACCTTTTGCTTTAGTGTACGATGCTTTGCGCTCAATGTTTGTGTTGCCGTGGTACGATAGGCGTAGCTTCACTAGGTTCAGATTTCCCACAGTACATACTTCCCCCTAGGGTGCAAGTTACTTTTTTCTTTAATGGTTTTCTAAAAGGTACGACTTTTTTTTTTTTTTTCCGTCCTCCCTGAAGGATGAAGTGCACATGTGTTTTGTTCATTTTTTTTACCCCAAAGAATATATTTTTTTTAATGAGATTCAGTTAGTTTTGATTAATATTGTGTTTGTGTAATAGCTTCCCTTTTACTGTCATTATTATTGTTATTATTATTATTATTATTATTATTATTATTATTATTATTATTATTATTATTATTATTATTATTATGCCAAATTGATCTACGTCCATTTTTATTCACTGCTGTTTCAAATTTAGTCTTTTCAATTTTCTTTTCCAAAATTTGTCAGATTTGCTGTGACTGGCGTAGATTTGTTATGCTTCTTGATTGGCCACCATTCTGATTCAACCGTCCTCCCATTGGTCCAGATTCGAATTAAACCCGTCCCTGATTGGCCCATAAAATGCACGTTTGAATTCATTGGTCAGGAGTCATAACGGCCTTTTCTCAACCCTTTTCCTCCAAGTAAGAAAGAAGCGTGTTCCAGATATCTTGGCGGAAACATGTTCAGACGCGTCAGGCAGACAGATCAGCTGGAAACTCGTGCCTTTAAATAGCAAAGAAAAGACACTTACTACCTTCACTGTAACATGTATCACAAATTTACTGATGTTGTTACTTAGTGCATAATACAATGAGCTAGTCCTCTTGTTTCCTTTTTGCTGTGAACTGTACGAGAATGAGAAAGAGAGGCGTTAAAAAGACCCAAAGCAATACGATTCTGAATAGACACGAATGATTGATGCAGTCCAGTGGCGGATCGCAAACCAATAATGAATGTTGAGATTTCACACGGGGACCAAACTCCTAGACCTTTATCTCTGGTTTTATAAAGGTTTGAATGCTAAAATACTCCCTAAATAAAATAAAAAAAAAGACGAGCGAATTTAATGTAGATAGGTGTGCATTAAAAAAAAGAAAAAAAAAAACATTCGATTTTAATAATAATATAAACTCCATCTTAATTAACCACAGGTGTGCTCAGGTGTAACTTTCCCACCTGTTGCTGGTCCGCCACTGATACTAAGTGAATGAATAACCAAAACAATAAATAAATAACCATAAAACAATATAAACCAAAAAAAAACAAATAATCAAAACATAAGAGAGTGAATGAGAATGGATGAAGTTAAAAGTAGCCACACCCCTTGCCCCCGCCACCACCACAACCTTAGCTCTGTTTTCTGTGACCATTATAGGGCTAACTGCAGCAATACAAGTCAGGCAGGAGTCCCAGGCAGCGGTCAAAAGCTCCCACTCCAATGTCCTGCCACAATACCGTGCCATCCATGTCCTTTCTCCCGGTAAGACCAGTGCAGTCGTTATGTAGAGACAAGCGCCCTCCTAAATTACACGAGTCACCCTTCTTCACTCACTCCTCGGCCCCCTAGCGGTTTATAGAAAATGGGGTGCGTGGTTGTGGCTCATTTTCTGTGCGCCGTAGGGTTGGTGACTGGGTGTGTGGGTGGTGTGATTGGTGGGCGGTTGTCTTTTGTTAGTGGTCGTTTGAGAAGTGAGATGAGTCATTTTTATCACGAAGTAGGGGTAATGGTGCGCTAGGAGAGACACTGAGAGAAAATGGGAAAGTGCACTGTAGTCCCGTAGGAGGCTGTTGTTCCCTTTTAAAAACTCCCACTTTTTGTATACCACTACTGCTGCTACCACTCATATACTTTTCACCTTTTTTTTTATATAATTTTGAATGTAACGGAAGTTTATGTACAAAAAAAACAAAGAATTAGATCAGATTTTTTACCCCAACAATCATAGACAGGATCAAGACCACACATCATCTTTGTATTAGAGTATGTAATTTTTTTTTATCATCCCCTAAAGAAAAAAAAATAATAATTAGGTTTCAGGTAAAAAAAAAAAAAAAAAAAAATCTTTGACTTAGAGTTTTTCTTGTAACCCCAAGAATCAGTAGGGTCAACTCCCTGACATGCTGACGGTGAATGCACGTCCCTCTCACCCCGGTGCAGGTGTGCCGACTACCTGTGTGTCACCTGTGCCCTTTAATTACCACACAGGTACTTGGCAAGCCTCGTACAGGTGTGCTAACTACCTGTGTGTCTCACCTGTCACTAATTACCACAGGTACTTGGCAAGCCTCGTACAGGTGTGCTAACTACCTGTGTGTCTCACCTATGTCACTAATTAGCACACAGGTACTTGGCAAGCCTCGTACACACCTAAATACTTTGGTTTTGTAGTGGTTTGTTTCTTTTTGGTACATAACTGATGGTCAAACTCAACCTACTGCTATTAATGGTGTATTGTGTACATAGTGGTTTGTCCAGTGATAATCTGTTTACTTCACCAGTTTATGTAGATTTTTTTTTTTTTCGAAATTGTAATATAATCTCAAAACTACTGTAGTCATTTGTAGGATATTTTGATTTTTTTTTTTTTTTTGTTTTTTTATTTTTTTCAGTACTGTTTTTATATCAATTGTATACGATGAAAAGTAATGTAATGTTTTCTTCTTCCGATTTTTTTTTCTTTTCTTTTGTTTGATGACTTAGTGTAGAGTTTAGAAGTAAGCTAACCCATTTTTTTGAGATGGTAACCTGTTGTGTACGAAGAGAAAGGGTGTCACGTGTCCACTGTACTGCAAAATGTCCCCCAAAAAAGTGTGGTTGCCAAAACACGAAGATCAAAAGAGAGAGACACAGGAGACCAAGAGAAGAAGAGAGGAGGAGGAGAGAGAAACAAATATTAAAGAAAAAAAAGAGAAACTGCAATAGTGAGCCAGTAGAGGAAGCCAATAATAAATGAGTGTGAGAGAGAGAGAGAGAGAGAGAGAGAGAGAGAGAGAGAGAGAGATTGAGTCAGAGAGGGAGATAGAGAGAGAGACAGACAATAATATTTTTGAGTAAGTACCAAAACCAGATTACACAGTTTTTCTGGTCTGCTTTCCTTCCACCACTGATCGCATTGTGCTCGTGTTGAACTGTCCTTCGCTCTAGCCACGTAGCCTCTCTCACCAAACACAACCTTTTCCGTAGTCAGAGACGTGCCTAGGTGAAGCAGCCTTTAGAAGAAGCTCTAGCTGTGTGTCTCCCATCAGAAGAGGCTCGCCTGCACACTGAGATGAGAATGATTATCCAAGACATCTCTAATTAGTCAAGAAACCAGTTCCTCTAACTACTACTACTACTACTACTACTACTATTACTATTAGATGGTTTAGTGTTCTCTTTAGTACTTTCTAGTATTCTATAGGCGCCCTAGAGCCTCTCTCCATGCTAGAACAAGTGTATTAGGTTCTCCTAGTGAGTCCTAGAGGTGCTCAGTGCCATATGGTCTAGATTGTTAGTCAAGTGAAGAGAATCAGTCTAGCCAAATGTTATTCATGTTGATATGACGTGATTGATTGATGATTTGACTGATTGATTGATTGGTGATGATGATGATGATGATGATGATAATGTCTTGTTATTAGTGATTACTACTAATGTACTAGGTGAATGTATTACTTCTACTTACTATTAGAGCAGAGGCTGTTATGACCTGCGAGTGTGATGTTAGGATGACTTAGAAACAACTAGTTAACAATGCAATCACTAGAACAATCACTGTGTGTGCGTGTGTGTGTTCTTCATTAGCATCACTAACTCTTCCTCCTTCCAGGTTTCTAGTGTCGACTGTTTTAGATCAACTGTTAGCACCACAATTTTCTAGAACGAATTTTTGTAGCCTTCCTAGTGAGTGGCCCGCATTTAGCCGCGAGGTGGCAGTAGTGTCGCCCGCCATTTTGGGTTTGGCATGTTACTGGCCCGAGACATTGGTAGTGTTGTGTACATTTTTCTAGCGTGTGTCGAGCAGCTGTTTTGAAAAAGTGACTCGCCCGCTGCCCACTCTCGCTGTCCCCCACTAACCGTTTTCTATGTTACATCTTTGCCCGGGTGCCTTTTAACGTCTGGTTTTCTGAATTATGTGTCTTTTCTTTTTTTTTGTTTTTGTCTCCATCACTGACCTTGGATTTTATTAACTGCTAACCCCGGAGCCGTTCACAAGTCGCCCCTTCATTCCAAACCAGCACCAAAAGTCTGACTAACCATTTTTTAACCCTTGAACTTCCCTTTTCAAAACATTTTCGGTGTGACTTCACCCATAACTTTTTGACCTTTTTCATGATGCCCCAACACGTGACCTCACCATGACCTTGCTTGACCTCCCGTGTCTCCGGCCAGGTTTCCCCGCCGGGTGTGGGTACTTCCCCTCAGCCACGGGCGCCTCCATCACGGGCGTGTCCCCTCAGACGCCCACGCCCGCTGACGGATTCAAGGCTGCTGCTTATTATGACTCCGGTGCTGTTGCCACGCCCACACTCACCCCCACCGCCCCCATCACGCCCACACTGACGGTAAGAGGGCAGTAGAGGCTCTCCGCACCACACCCATCACACCACCACGTCCTTCACCAGTGACGATACAGAAGTAGAGGCAGTTTAGGTATGTAATGCCCTCCCCTGTCGCTGTCTTGCAGGGCGAAGTGACAGAGGATATGTTGCCTTACCACCTTCAGGCTGAGCGACTCGCGGCAGGCACCTACTACGACTCTGGCACCCTCACCGGCACTGTCACCATGAGCGGCGCGGGCCCGGATCAAAGAGGCCAGCAGCCCATTCAGGTGACCGCGGCCGCCCCTCACTCCAGAGCTGATCACATCAACTCCTCCCCAATGCTCAGGACTACAGGTAACCCGCCCACTCGCTCACCTCTGCTGATTAATCGTATTTGTAAGAGTTTTTTTTTTTTTTTTTTTTTTTTTTTTCCGATATTTGTAAGTTTTTCTCTTCTTTCTTTTGCTTGTTTTCTGTTTTTACAGGTAACCCACTCACTCTCACCTGTGCTAACTAATATTTTTTGAAGTTTTCATTTTTTTTTATTTTTTTTTTTTGTATATTTTATGGGTTTTCACTTTCCACAGGTAACTCACTCACACCTGTGCTAGGAAAGCTTTTTTTTTTCTTTTCTTACCTTTCTTTTCTACCTGGTTTTCTGTGTACAGGTAATTCACTCACTCATTCACCTGTACGAACCTATCTTTTTTTTGCGTGTGTGTGTGTGTGTGTGTGTGTGTGTGTGTGTGTGTGTGTGTGTGTGTGTGTGTGTGTGTGTGTGTGTGTGTGTGTGTGTGTGTATGGGTTTTCTATATCCACAGGTAACTCACTGCCTCACCTGCATTAACCAATCATTTTTATAAGAGGACAGATTTTTTCCTATTTCCACAGGTAACCCACACGCTCACCTTACCTGTACTAACCAATCATTTTTTTCAGCTTTTTTTTCAGATTTCCTATTTTTTTCATATTTCCACAGGTACTCGCTCACCTCACCTCGCCTCACCTGTACTAATTAACCCTTTTCCCTATTTACACACGTACACACCTCGTCTCGCCTTGTCTTACCTGTATTAACCCATCTTTTTTTTAAGGATTCTCTCTCTCTCTCTCTCTCTCTCTCTCTCTCTCTCTCTCTCTCTCTCTCTCTCTCTCTCTCTCTCTCTCTCTCTCTCTCTCTCTCTCTCTCTCTCTCTCTCTCGGAATGGACACAGTATTTCCATTTCCAGGAAGAGGAAAAAAATAAAAATAGATAAAAAAAGGAGTTATTTTCATTTTGGCAGAGTTTGCAGTGATTGATGGAAAGAGATAAAAGATAATGAGGAGAGAGAGAGAGAGAGAGAGAGAGAGAGAGAGAGAGAGAGAGAGAGAGAGAGAGAGAGAGAGAGAGAAAATAAATAAAGTACAAATTTCCCAATATGACGAATTTTCTAATGAAACTTCCACATCAAACTAATGGATTCTGGGGAGAGTGGCGTTCCTCTCTCTCTCTCTCTCTCTCTCTCTCTCTCTCTCTCTCTCTCTCTCTCTCTCTCTCTCTCTCTCTCTCTCTCTCTCGTGATGTTTTGATTGATTGTTGCAAACTTTTCTCGTGTTTTCGTTTACTGAGAGAGAGAGAGAGAGAGAGAGAGAGAGAGAGAGAGAGAGAGAGAGAGAGAGAGAGAGCAAAATATAATGAAAATCGAAGCTATCTTTACACATTTGCACGTACGAGTCATTTTCAAATATACAAAAATGAGAGAGAGAGAGAGAGAGAGAGAGAGAGAGAGAGAGAGAGAGAGAGAGAGAGAGAGAGAGAGAGAGAGAGAGAGAATTCTAATAATATATCTACGTCAGTTGCAGTGTCACCATGTCTCCCTCCTCCTCCTCCTCCTCCTCCTCCTCCTCCTCCTCCTCCTCTTCCCCCTGCACTTATTAAAACCCCATCATCTCCCCTGAACTAAAATCAAGCACTCTCTCTCTCTCTCTCTCTCTCTCTCTCTCTCTCTCTCTCTCTCTCTCTCTCTCTCTCTCTCTCTCTCTCTCTCTCTCTCTCTCTCTCACAATTCTAATCCCACCCCATCTCACCCAAATTCCACCTCCCCCATTTCCCCCAGTCTCACCCATTCTCTCCCCTTACTCCCCCAGTGATGAACAGCTTTCCCCAAGGGTACGGCCCACCTACATCCCCGGCTACCGCCACCAGTAGGGGTTTCGGACACACAGGGTCACCAGGGCCGATGGATGTGTTTTCAGCAGCCCCAGGAGACACCACTGTGGGTTACGTCCAAGCAGCCTCTCCTCAACCTTCATCATTTCCTGTCACTGTCAACCGGGTGAGTGAGGAAACCGGGGATAGGAGAGGTGAGGTCTGGGTATTGATAGGAGGGAGGGGGGAGTGTAAGGGAAGGTATACAAGGGGTGAAGGGTTAATAGGGGGGATGAGGAAGGAATGTAAGGAGAACTGTTGATTGGAGCGATAGGGAAGGGGTGGTGAGGGGAGGAGGGAAAGGGGGAAGAAATGTAAGGGGGAGGAGGAATTGGGGAGGGATGGGAAGAGGTGATGGAGGGAGAGGGGAAAGAAATGGGTAGAAATATGGAAATTGTTGGAAGAATATGGGAAGCTAGGGATTAAATGGGGAGAAAGAAGAGGAAGGGGAATTGATGGTAGAAGAGAAGGGGGAGGAAAGGAAGGTTGGGGAGAGTAGAGAAGGATTGGGGAGTGGAGAAAGGGAGGAGGAAGAGTAGGAAAGGGAGATGGGGAGTCTAGGAGGGAGAGGGAAGGGTGACAAGAGTGAGGAATGGGAAGAAGGAATGGGGAATGTAAGAATTAATTGTTCTTTAGTATTTATTTGTTTATTGTCTTGTTTGTTTACATTCCTGTTTTTTTATCTATATGTGTGAGAGAGAGAGAGAGAGAGAGAGAGAGAGAGAGAGAGAGAGAGAGAGAGAGAGAGAGAGAGAGAGAGAGAGAGTGAGTGAGTGAGTGAGTGAGTGAGTGAGTGAGTGAGTGTATTGAGGTGGTACAGTATCTATTCTCTCTCTCTCTCTCTCTCTCTCTCTCTCTCTCTCTCTCTCTCTCTCTCTCTCTCTCTCTCTCTCTCTCTCTCTCTCTCTCTCTCTCTCTCTCTCTCTCCCACTGTCTCAACTTCTCTTAATCTCACTTGGCAGTAATTCCTCCATATCCTCCCCTCTCCCCCTCTCTCTCCCTCCCCCTCTCCCTCTCCCTCTCCCTCCCCCTCTCCCTCTCCCTCTCCCACTCTCTCTCTCCCTCCTTCAATGCGCAAGACCACAACTTACTTCAATAAGTTGGGCTCAAGTTGGTCTCAGGAGTGCAGGTCTAATGAGGAAAGACCTGTGGAGAGAGAGAGAGAGAGAGAGAGAGAGAGAGAGAGAGAGAGAGAGAGAGAGAGAGAGAGAGAGAGAGAGAGAGAGAGAGATTCCTTTCTTCCATATCTTCATTTATGGTGAATTTCCTTATCCTCCTCCTCCTCCTCCTCCTCCTCCTCCTCCTCCTCCTCCTCCTCCTCCTCCTCCTCCTCCTCCTCCTCCTCGAAAAAGACAAAAATCCTTCAATTCTTCCTTCCTTCCTTCCTTCCTTCCTTCCTTCTTTTCCTTTTCTCTAATGCCTTAACTTTTCCCTCCTCCTCGTTTTCTTTGTCCATTTTCTTAATTTCTCTCATCCTTCTCTTCTCTTTATATTCCCTTTATTTTTTCCCTCAATTTTGCCTTCCCTGCGCCCTAGTTTCCCCTGTAACATTTTTTTCCCCTCTTTATTTATTCTTCTTTCCTTTATTCCTGTGTTTCTCCCTTTCCTTATTTATTCTTCGTACTCCTGTCTTTTGCTTTTTTTTTCTTCTTTCTATTCCTCTTCTTATTTCGTCACTATCTTCTTTCCTCACCTTCTCTTCTTCAATTCCTTTTATCTGAAACCTCCTTTTGTCTTCTTTTTAACTGTAGCTCCTCCTCCTCCTCCTCCTCCTCCTCCTCCTCCTCCTCCTCCTCCTTCTCCTCCTCCTCCTCCTCCTCCTCCTCCTCCTCCTCCTCCTCGCATTAAGCATTTCTGGGGGAACTTTTCATCCCAAAGAGAGGATGAGATGTGAATATCTAGTCTTTCCGAGCAAGAAATTAGCACTGTTGAGGAGGAGGAGGAGGAGGAGGAGGAGGAATGGGAGATGAAGGAGGCTGGAAGTTCAAGGGAAGAAGGAAAGGAGCGAAGGAGCAGAGAAATTTTGTATCTCATATTAAAGTCTCTCTCTCTCTCTCTCTCTCTCTCTCTCTCTCTCTCTCTCTCTCTCTCTCTCTCTCTCTCTCTCTCTCTCTCTCTCTCTCTCTCTCTGTCTCTCTCTCTCTCTCTGTCTCTGTCTCATTCACCTTTTTCACGGTTTTATTTTCGCGAGTCGAGGAAAAAGGGACAAAATATTAACGTGCTTTGTATTTCCCATTTTCAGGGACCACTCATAGCAGCTTATGCTAATGGATACCATTGAGGAACCGGCCAGTGTGAGTACCTGTCATTAGCTCACCTGTACTGCTAGGAACACGAGGCCAGGTACACTAATTAACCCACCTGCATTACTTAGAAACACAAGGACAGGTAGTCTTTTGATTTACACAGGGCAGGTAATTTAATTAACCCACCTGCATTACTTAGAAACACAGGTTAGGTAGTCTATTTAACTCACCTGAGGATACAGAAGCCAGGTAGTCTTAATTAATTCACCTGTACTTAGAAACACAGGCCAGGTAGACTAATTAAACCACCTGATTACTGTAGCGGGTACCTGTATCGAGTTCCCAGGTATCATTAACTCACCTGTATTAAAGGGAAGATTAGGACAGGTATTCTTATTAGTTCACCTGTGCTTACCTGTAATCAGTTCACACCTGTAATGATTAACTCTACTGGATTGAAAGAGAGGGAAGGATAAGTACAGGTGTTTTAGTTCATTAATTCACCTGTACCTGTATTCACCTCCCACCTGTAGTTAGATAGTGCGTAAGTAGGTCATTTTCTTGGTAATTATAGTGTAGTTAGGGTATTTTGGGTGTTGTTAATTGGGTTATCTGTTATTGTGGTTTTTTTATTCAATCTCAGGTAAGGTGTGTTCGTAAATTAGGAGGTGAGGTGTATATTTGTTTGTTAAGTTGAGTAATGAAGTGCAGAATTAACTGATATGTTCAAATCACTTCAAAGTTCACAAGTCAGGTGTTCGAAAGTGGAGGAATTAGGCGTAGGTTTGTTCGAAAGTAGAAGACAGGTGTAAGTGTGTTTGGAAATTGGGAAGTGAACTGTGTATCTGTTCGTAAACCGAGTCATGAAGTGAAGAGTTAAATAGTACGCTCATCTCCCTTAAAGTCAAGTGTTCGTAAACCGAGTCATGAAGTGAAGAGTTAAATATTAAGTTCATCTCCCTTAAAGTCAAGTGTTCGTAAACCGAGTCATGAAGTGAAGAGTTAAATATTAAGTTCATCTCCCTTTAAGTCAAGTGTTCGTAAACCGAGAGATGAGTTTAGGAACCAAGATTAAGACGCCCTGTCCCTCCCCCCCCAGGTATGGTACGCATTGAATTGTAGGCAACTTTAGACGGTGGAAGCAGGTGTTGGGTGCCTCCTCCCCCCCCCACACCTTGCCGTGGGGGGGCGTCTTCAAAGTGAGTCGCCGTACCGATTTCCACAGCAACCCGTTAACAACCACCACCACCACCACCACCATAACCACCACTATAACCACCACTACTGTTACTACACTACTACTACTGCTGCTGTTGCTGTCTTCACTTCAGCCGTTGTTGTTACTAGCGCGGCTGTTTATTTTATTATTTTATTTATTTTTTTGTGATTATTATTTTATTTGTTTTTTTGTGATTTTTATTTTAGTTTTTCTTTTTTTGTTTTATTTCATTGTTTTTTTTGTTTTTTTTTCACATTTTCTTCCCGATGTGTCTCTCTCTCCACATTTTTCCGGTTTTAAACATTTCACTATTTTGTTTTGTTTTTATTTCTTCTTTTCGTGTTTATCGTTCTTCTTTTTCTCCTTCTTCTCCTCTTGTTCCTCCTCCTCCCCTCCTCCTCCACCTCCTCCTCCATCTCCTCCTCCAGCTCACCACTCACTCACCACCACTCTCTACCAACACGGAGCGCCCCCAGCCAGGAGGGGGCGCCGGTCCCCGCCCCCCACACTTAGAGGCGCGTCATCTTTGAGCCAAGCACTTTCTGGATGCGGTCGGGGGGGCCCACCTTTCCGCCCCCTCGCCCCGCCGCCCCTGCCATCCACAGCGGGGGCACCATGTGCTGTTTGTTCCGAGGGCTCCGACCTGGAGAGAGAGAGAGAGAGAGAGAGAGAGAGAGAGAGAGAGAGAGAGAGAGAGAGAGATAACAAACTCTTCACTCCTCACTCCTGCTCTTGTTGTTTGCATGTGAGAAATAAGGAAAATAAAATAATAATAATAATAATATTAATAATAATAATAATAATATTAATAATAATATTAATAATAATAATAATAACAATAACACTTAAACGGGAAACTTTTAAAAGCGTAAAAAAAGTGATTTGGAGTTGGTATTTATAAATATATAAATATATATATATGACTATACATATAAATATAAATAAGAGTATACTTGTAGTGAACTGTGGGTAGCATTTTGTGTATATACTTGTAGCGGTGGTTCTCGAGAGAGGAGGGAACCACGACCGGGTTGGTTCGGTTCTGATCCACGATACAGTTCAAAATAACCGATCTCGCCACAACTAGATAGATGACGTAAACAAAAACACACACATAAAAAAATACAGATAAAAAAAAGTCTTATTCATGTTCACACCTCGATAGATAAATTATTAGACCACAAATTTTAAATAAAAAAAACTTGTACAGGGTAAAGAATGATGTTTGTTTTCCTGCGTTTTTTAGTTTTTTTTAGCTTTTCTGTTCTGTTTCTTTTTTATAGGTGTTTTTGAGTCCATTTTCTGATGTGAGAGGAAGAGAATGTGTTCCTCATGATTTCCTGTGTTAGATTTGCTTGTTTTAATCGTATGTGTGTAGGTCAGGTCAGGTCAGGTCGAAGAGGCCCCGTAGGATGACCTGGTGACCCATAGCTAGCCATCCCAGGTCACGTGACACTCGGATCGGGTCAAATCAGGTCATCTTTGTGGACTGAACGACCTTGCTTATCAATGTTGCTATCTGACTTGTTTGAAACACGAACGAAACAAGAAAATGCCAAGTTTTTTCCTTCTTTTTAATTCAAGATTTGTGAGAAAAAAGGGTTTGGTACACGTAACTCATTTTTTTATTGGATTTAATTGCAAGTTATGGTAATTAATCTGCTTCATCATTGTAAATTATTGTTGTTGTTTTTTTATCATCTTTCGTCAGTGACTGGAAATTTTTGAAGCGAAGAAGTTAATTTCATTGATTTACATTTTTTTTTTTTTTTTACTCAGGCGTAAGAAAAGATTGTGAAAAAATGGTAACATGTTATTAGTGTTGTTGTTGTTGTTGGTTTGTTTGACGCACCTGGCGAAACACACCTGCCTGGACGAGGGTGATGGGAT
>NC_087194.1:3625014-3645014 GCF_035594125.1 Scylla paramamosain
TGTTTTTTGGCGCATTCGTGAATTTGTTGAGATTTCATGAGTTCCGTGGAGGCGAGGGTGTCATGTTGGCAACACTGCGCGGGAAGGGAGAAGTTGCAACGCTGGTACACTTCTATATATTCAAAGGTACCAAGGCGTTGTTTTTGTAAGGAATAAGAAATTGTAATAATAATAATAATAATAATAATAATAATAATAATAATAATAATAATAAAACCGTATCTATTAAGAAATGTTAATGATACTTCTCAGTGTTAAAAAATAAAACACACAAACAAACAAACACACACACAAAAAAATCATTATAAACACTTGTAGCTATATAATTTCAATGAGAGAAAGCGAGAGAGAGAGAGAGAGAGAGAGAGAGAGAGAGAGAGAGAGAGAGAGAGAGAGAGAGAGAGAGAGGAGAGAGCGACGCCTACCTCTTGGTGTTCTAGGAAGAGGGTCAGCCACAGTCAGCCACAGACACCCACAGAGTCAGCAGATATGTTTAAGTTTCACCTCGTCGCCCTGAGCTCTTCACAAAATCCGAATTGCTAAGCCGCGCTGGGGAAGACTTGACATTTGGGCAGCTAGTGGCTTGAATCGTACCCCCCCTTCACCCCTCAACCCCTCACCCCACCGACCCCTACCTATAGACACCTCCATACTTCCCCCAACTCCTCACTCCCTCCAATACCTCCAGTACCTCTCCTGACGTTCTCACAGACACATGCTAGTAGTGCACAGGTAGATAGACAGACTGGCTGGCTGGTCTGCTCCTTGCCTGCGCGGGGTTCGAAGGCGGGGTGCTGACGGGCTGTGGTGCGTGGGTGCATTGCTGTGGTGTGGGTCGCCTTGTGATCAGCATCGTGGGCGGGTGAGGTTCTGTCATTGCTTGGTCAGGTGTAAAGGAAGGAAGGTGTTAATTGTTTTACCTGAGATTTGCCACCTGAAGGTTTGGACAGGTGACTGCTTATGTGTTTGTGCTGTTCATCCGTATGTGTACACACACACACACACACATACACACACGGACACGGACACACAAGCACACACAAAAAAAAAAAAAATGAAATATCTGCTGTCAGACATTGGTGGCAGCGGTGGGATACACACACACACACACACACACACACACACACACACACACACACACACACACACACACACACACACACACACACACACACACACGCTACCGGGTGAACTGTTCAAACCAACAAGTATAGTCGTTGTTAATTTAATGATAAAATAAATATATAAAAAACAAAAACAAAACAAAATATATTCCTAGTTATAATAAATATTGCGTAGCCGAACTGTATAATATTACTACTGATTATTATTATTATTATATCGCCATCATTCATAATTAATCATACATACATACATATACATTATACATTCACGTGCAAGCCATTATTATTATACAGGATTTTCTAGAGGCGCCGTCGTTTCCATGGCAACCATATCACGTGTTTTGTTTGTTGATGATGTTCCTGCGGCGCGGTGATTGGTCGGCGCGTGAGGCGAACGGCCAATCACAGAGGCAGCGGCAATGTGGACAAAATGAGTTATATGTTTCCCATTGAGGGCGGAGTTGGGCGGTGTGTGTGTGTGTGTGTGTGTGTGTGTGTGTGTGTGTGTGTGTGTGTGTGTGTGTGTGTGTGTGAGGGAGAGAGGGGGTGGAGGGAAGAGAAGGAGACAACCCACGCCCTTTCCTAACCTAACCTAACCTAACCTAACCTCACCTGACCTAACCTAACCTAACCTAACCTAACCTAACCTAACCTAACCTAACCTAACCTAACCTAACCTTATCTAACCTTACCTAATCTAACCTCACCTAACCTAACCTAACCTGACCTAATCTATCCTAACCTAACCTGACCTAACCTAACCTAACCTAACCTTACCTTACCTAACCTTTTAAATTCCCTTTCTTTCCTCTGTCCTTCCCCCTCTCCTCTATCAACCATCCACTGCCCTTACCTTTGTTTCCCTTACCTGTATCCTCACCTTCCTCTCCTTGGGTTCAAATGTCCCCCACTCCCTCCCCCCCACTCCCTCCCCCCCCCACTCCCTCCCTCCCTCAATAACACAGCTCAGCGAATCACATAAATCAAAACCTGAAGTCTTTTTTAAATGATACTCGAAAGCAACACAAAAATATGCAGCGTAAGGTACTTAAGTTCCCCAACACAAACACCCCCCCCAGCCCCCCAACCCCCAGACATCCCCCACCATCCTCTCCCCCCCCCCCGACCTTCCCCATTCCTGAGGTTTGTAAAATAATGTAGAAGAGAACGAGTGAAGGGAAAATTTTCGGATCTTGTTACCTGCAGGTTTTCTTATCACCTGTTCTTACCTGGCGGGATTACCTGCAATTACCTGATGCACGGCTTACTTGGTGTGTGTGTGTGCGTGTGTGAGAGAGAGAGAGAGAGAGAGAGAGATTGACTTGTTGATTCATGCTGATACTGCACTTCCCCCCTCCCTTCCCCTCCCTTCCCCTGCCCCCCATAACCCACCCTCCCTGGCCTGCCCCGCCCCGCCCTGCCCCGCCCTTACTTGTACAGAACGGCGTCCACCCCCCACCCCCCCTATCCCCTAGTTAATATAGGCCTGCTTGGGAGTAGTTTTATAATTACTAAATAAGAAAAAAAAAAAAGGTAAAACTACTGAAGGTGATCCGTTTAGTCAGGTCTTACAATAACCACTCTTGTTTTTTATATAAATATTTTACCTGTATTTTTGTAAGCGGGAAGTACTAAGTAAATAAACAGAGGGAAAAAAAAACGTGTCTGTACAGATCCATAGTTTTCGTCATTAGTGAATTTTTCGTGAATGAATTAGTGAAGAAATGTGTAAAATGAAATATGAGAGAGAGAGAGAGAGAGAGAGAGAGAGAGAGAGAGAGAGAGAGAGAGAGAGAGAGAGAGAGAGAGAGATACACATTTTAGTTAAAGATTATATTCGAGGCGGAAGTATTGTAATAATAATAATAATAATAATAATAATAATAATAATAATAATAATAATAATAATAATAATGTTGTAAAGAGTACTGAAATATGACTTCGTGTTATTATTATCATTATTATTTATTCAGTTATTTTTTATTTATTTTTATTATACTTTAAGACTCAATTCACACTCACTTCACGTCCTGTACTGGTGTGACGCATGGCCCGTGACTCACACCGTCATGTCGAGGGCGAGTCACAGTTCTGAGTCACACGGTTGATGTTTGAGTCACAAGAAGGTTCCGTTCCGTGAGTCGCGTCAGTTACTCGCGGCTCTCTTGTGTCTGAAGAATTGACTGTTTTGTGTCAGATCTGAGGGTTTTTTTTTTAGATTTTCGTTTTTTTAGATTTTTTTTTTTTTTTTTTTGTGTGTGTGTTTTCTGTTTTTTTGTTAATGTAAGTTTGAGTTTTCCCGTTTGTTTGTTTTACGGTGTTACATTTTCCTATAAACTTTGATATTTGCTGTCGTTCCTATATGTTGACCATCATTATTATTACTATTATTACTACTACTACCACTGCTGCTACTACTGTTACTACTCTGACTACCATTAATCTTACTGCTATAACTATTTTACGTATAGTATGGCCTTTGAACTATTTATTATTATAACTATTACCATCACCACCATTCTTGAGTTCCTATCAGTTTTAAAAGCTAATTTATCCTACGGTTTATTTTGGAGTTGTTGTTGTTGTTTTTTTTACTTTATTTTGGGTTTATTTGGGTTAATTTGTATGTTTTACCCCTTTCCCTGCTCCCTTAACCCTTTTTTTCGAGTAGATATTTACCCATTCATCCGCTCCATCCATCCACTCCCACTCCCTTGAAAGACACCCTGCCCCCACCCACCCCCTCCCCCCATTCTACCTCCACCTTGTTACAATCACTCTACATATCACAACAGGCTCTAGCTGGTTGGGTACTTGCCCCTCCCTCGATGCTCACTTGTTATCATTCTTTTCCACTCATAGTTATCCATCCATTCATCTGTCCATCCATCCGTCTCCTCGTGTTCATCTTTATCCTCGTTCTCCTTTACTTCCTTCTTCCTCCTTGTTCTTCCGATTCCACTGTTTCTTCTTTACTAAACTTGTATCTCTATGTCTCTATTTGTATCTGTGTTTCCTCTTCTTCTTCCGCCTCTTCTTCTTCTTCTTCTTCTTCTTCTTCTTCTGTACATAAGGCGATAGATCAATTTTTCTGTTTCTCCTCCTCTTCTTCCGTCATTTTTTAAACTATTTTTGGAAGTAAAGCAAGAAAAGCAAAGCAAACAGCTGCGATAGTAAATATTTTGGATAGTTTGTGTTCTAGCGGAGTTATCCTTAGTGTGCATTTTGTATAACTAAACGTGTATATGTATAATTTGAGTTGTAGAGAGTATTATTATTATTTTTTTTTGATACATGACTACATTTGTGATGAATATTCATGTATGACTTAGTTGTCTTGTTAGTCTATTTATTGACGTACTAATTAACAAACACATAAAGGTAATTCAATAACAAGCGCGAGAAAAGAAAAAAAATCGATAAATTAAAAAAAAAATCCCAAACGTAAAGGAAATATATATATATATATTTTTTTTTAGTCTTTCCATTCTTTTATCTTTTTGTTTTTACACGATTTTATCCTTTACATCTCCTTTGTTTCCTCCTTGCCAGCGGCGCACAGGTGAGGGCCAGGTGTACCTCGAGGCGTTCCTTTGCGCGTCATTTGTGTTCCTTTACTTTTTGTCAAACTGAGGAATATCACTATTGGCTACAGAGAGAAAGAGAGAGAGAGAGAGAGTGTGTGTGTGTGTGTGTGTGTGTAGGTGTGTAGCTGTGTAGGTGTGTAGGAGCGTGTGTGTGCGTGTGTGTGTGTGTGTGTGTGTCCCCAATCAGTTATTCATTCTCACAATCCTGTATGAGCGAAACTTTAAAAAATGCAACTATTTAAAAATGGTGGGAAGGGAGCCTTTGCTGTGTTTATTATTATTATTATTATTATTATTATTATTATTATTATTATTATTATTATTATTATTATTATCATTGTTATTTATTCATTTATTTATTCATTTTTCAAAGTATCGATTATTTTCCTAAAAGTTCCCGCCACGAGCTGCCCACCCCGTGCGTTACATTTGGCACACGCGCAGGACGTTCATTGAGAGCTGGCAACATTGCAAGGCCCACAAATTAAAGAAAATATGGCTTAAAACTTGACATATTCATAATGGGGCGCGTTTTCTGTGATATTAGTACAAATGAGAGAGAGAGAGAGAGAGAGAGAGAGAGAGAGAGAGAGAGAGAGAGAGAGAGAGAGAGAGAGAGAGAGAGAGAGGTGAAAAAAAATGTACATAGGATTATATTAACAAACAATGCAATTAACGTATTAAAGTTTAAATAGAGCAGTAACATTACAAACTACACAAAAAAAAATGAAGATATTTGTATAAAGCAATATAAGGAGATTCATCGTTGTTAAAATAAAATCTGTAGACCCAAAGTTGGCAACAGTTTAGAAGCGCGCGTACCAGAGTCACCAATTAGCGTTTTGTTAGTTTATTTTTTTAACGACACCACTTGCCATAGAGAGACGCGGATTGGCCTCATTGCTAACTACGAACTAACTACCTCGGGACTGTAATGATAACTGTGTCACGCCTCTTAGATCCCTCTCTGTAGTGTGAGTGTTACCATCGCCATCTTAGTTTTCTCTTATAAGTAAAAAGTTATGCAACAAACCAAAAAAAGTAGAGAGCGATAAGTAGAAACATATGTAAAAAAAAAAAAACGTTTAGATTCCTCTTTGTAAAAACGTTCAAGTTACCGGAATCTTCGTTTTCTTGTTTATTTAATCTTTCTTTTTAAGTGGAGATTGAAGAATACTCAAAAAAACGGTAGAAAACAAAGTAGAAACCAATAGATAGAGAACGTGAAGCAAACAAGCAAACAAGAGCAAACAGCCTCCTCGTCGCATTAATACTTACCCCCTGCCTTAGTACGTTTTCGATAACGTTAATTAGTCATACTTTTGCGTTATTATTATTATTATTACCGATACTTACCTTCGTTAGCTAGTTTGGTTGTTAGTGTTGATCGTTAGCCGGGAGTGTGTTGGGGGAAGGTGAGGCCAATGAGAGGAGTTCCTGAAGGAGGGAGGAGGGGTGCTGGAAGAGTGCTGGAACCTGTTGAAGAGTGTCAGTTTCTGTTAAAAGGTATTGGAGCCTCTTAAAAGGTATTAGGACCTGTTGAATGGTGTTGGCATCTGTTTAAGGAGTCTCTGGAATCTGCAGAATAGTATTATACATTTTTTTGGTTGTGATTCCAAATAAGTAAGTTAATTTCAAGCTTAGTATGAGTCTTGATTGTCAAAGAAACGAGTTATTATTATTATTATTATTATTATTTATTATTATTTATTTTAAGTCAATATTTGCTGAGGTTATGAGGAAAAACTTATTGGTAGAATGATACACCTGAACTAATTAGGTTATTTGCTTAGTTAATTCAGAGGATAAATATACTAAAATTACTTTAACTTTCTATAGAGGACAGGTGTGTCTCGTGGACTAATTAACTGCCCACTGGCAAAGCAGCTGAGGTGAAAACTGCTCGCTGCTGATGTCTAATTAACAACACATCTGTATTTTGTGTTAAAGTGATAATTTACCTGTCGAATAAATAACAGGTGAGTCTATAAGTAGCTCAGGTGTGTCATTGAATCCTCACCTATTATTATTATTATTATTATTATTATTATTATTATTATTGAGTTCAGGAAGTTCGACCGGATAATTAGTATTGGTTTGAGGTGTCCAGAAATTATGAGAGTTGATGAGTCACGTGATGCTTGTTATGTAGTTTGAGTCAGGTCGTTAAGTCGTTGAGTCGCCAGCAGTGAAATCGTCAGTCAAGTCAATGGAATAAGTAGCATTTTCTACCCATTACCAGAGAGTTTGTTGGCTTGATTTTCTATTTTTATACGAGTCATAGCTGATGTTTAGAACACTGCGTCCATTTTCTATAAGTTAGTCTTTTTTTTCATTTAGTAAAGTGAACATGCCCTACCACCCTCTTCTTAGGCTGTTGTAGTGTGTGTGTGTGTGTGTGTGTGTGTGTGTGTGTGTGTGTGTGTGTGTGTGTGTGTGTTTGTGTGTGTGTGTTTACGTGTGTGTGTGTTTACGTGTGTGTGTGTTTACGTGTGTGTGTGTGTGTGTGTGCGTGTGTGTGTGTGTGTGTTTACGTATGTTTTGAGAAAGTCTTAGAATTTTTTTTCTTATCATTTATTATTCAAGTAAAAGGTTTTGATAATTTTAATATTTATTTTAGTGTTCATTGTTATTTTTTTTTTTTTCCTATTAGTTTTGAAATTTCAGGAATTCACAGATATTAGTCAAATTTTCTCGTTGCCCTTCTCTTTTCTTTCAATTCACCTAAAAAAAAAAAAAAAAAAAAAACACTTCAAAGGTCACAAATCACTCTGTTTAGCGGCCAAGACTTTAAAAAATCCTTCAAATCAAAACGTGCAACTTACCTCAAATGTCACAAAACCCTTTCATTTTTTTTTTTTTTTTTTCACTTCTGTTATTTCTTTTATCATTATTATTTCCACTTCTTTACTTATCTATTTATTTGTCTTGCGTTTAACACCCGTCTGCTGGCCACCCCTCTTTTCCCTCCCGGCCATCCCACCGCTGCCACCATTTGCACGTTTCACGGGGATGGAGGAGGGATGATGGGGCGTTCACAAGAGGTTGATGGGAAGGAAGAGGCATACTGACCTTCAATATCATCAACAAAATCTCAAAAATTCCATTAATCGAATCCTTTATAAAATTTTGCAATACGATTAATTAGTTTTTAAAAAATCCGTTTTTTTTCTTTCTTTTTCGATTACAGTAAGAAAATGACATGATTACTTATTGATTATGTTAACTACTTATTACTTAAATTATTGTTTAGTTTTAGTTTGTTTACTTAGTGTGTTTCAGAGAGAGAGAGAGAGAGAGAGAGAGAGAGAGAGAGAGAGAGAGAGAGAGTTGCAACCGTACCGTAGCCAAAATAATATTAATAATAATGTTAGTATTTTCACTACTCAAGTTGATATTTTTATTCTTTATGTCCGTTCTCTGTTAATTTAATTCACGAACAGATCGGCTGAACATTATAGAAAACGGGAAACACCTGTGGCCTTGTTGTTTCATTCATTAATATTCACTTTTCTTCGTATTTTTTTTTTCCCCCTTCAGTTTTCCCTTCATTATACTCGTCTACGCGATCCAGCAATTTTTTTTTCCCTTTTCAAAATCCAACTAACCTCTCTCTTGACTTTTCCTGTTTGTTCCTCCCCTTTTTCCCTTTTTTTCCTCTTTCTTTGACTTTCTTTTCTTTTGTCTCTGTAATCTCCATCTTTTATTTCCCTAAAACATCTAATTCATACTGTTTCCCATCTTTTCTTGTTTTCTCTTCTTTTTCCTTTTTTTTTCCTTTCTCTTATTTATTGTAGACTTTTTATGTACTTAATCTTCTTATACATAATTTCCATTTCTTTTTTCCTTCTTTGTTTTCCTGTTTATATTTTAATTCTTGCTCTGTTTCCCCTTTTATTTTCCCGTCTTCATTTTCCTTCTTGTCTTTTCTCCTTTTATTTTATTTTTATTCGTCTTTTTTTTCCTTTTTTAATTCTTTTTACTTTCGCACTTCATCTTTTTCTTTTTTTTGTCTTTTTCTTTTTTATTTTAAACTCAGGTTTTTTCCCGTGTTTTCTGTTTTCCTTTATTATGATTTTTCCCTGTTTCCTCTTTGATCTTCTTTCTTATTTCACCATCTATTCTTCCCCTATTTTCCTATTTCCTTTATCTTTTCCCCTTTTCTCTAATTATTTTCCCTTTTCCCTCTTTTTTCCCCTTTCTGTCAATTACTGACCTCTTTTCACGTGCCAAAAGTTTCCATTCAATCGTGATGTTCTTTATTTTCCTTATTTTTTTTTTCCCTCGTCACACTTAAATAAGGAAAGATAGATGAAAGGAAACCAACAGAAATTTAGTACCCCCTCCATTCCTCATCCCCACTTCCGTTTTCTTTCACTCCGTTTTCTTCCACCACCGTTTTCTTTCACCCACGTTTTTTTTTTTTTCACTTGTATCGTGGTCTGAAATATTCGTGATTTTTTCCTCCTACTTATTACTTCCTTTTTTTTCCTCTTTTCCGCCTTCCGTTTCTCTTCGCATCTTGTCACCTTTCCTTCCTTCCTCCTCCTCCTCCTCCTCCTCCTCCTCCTCCTCCTCCTCCTCCTCCTCCTCCTCCTCCTCCTCCTGTTCCTTCTATTCTTCCTCCACCTCGTCTTCTTCTTTCTCATTACTGTTCATGATTATTCCTCTATTTTCACCCCTTCTCCTCCTCCTCTTCCTCTTCTTCCATTTCTTCTTCTTCCTTGTATTATTCCTCCTCCTCCTCCTCCTCCTCCTCCTCTTCCTGTTCTTCCTCGTCTTCCACCTTCCTCTTCCTCCTTGTCCTTACCATCACTGTTAATGATTACTCCTCCTCTTCCTTCTCCTCCTCCTCCTCCTCTTCCTCCTCCTCCTCCTCCTCCTCCTCCTCCTCCTCCCCTGTTATTCCTACAAAATGCTGCGTTACGTACTTTTCATCTTACGGTTCATTTCTCATTGATATTTTAAATCACACGTAGACTTAAATGTAATAAAAGGGTCAATATACATTTTGGATATTGTATTATATCAGTCTGTAAGTACTCGCCTGATGGCACCCGCCCCCGCCCCCCCTCACGGCGCGCTGCCCCCCTCCCTCCTCCACCACCACCACCACCACCACGATTTTTTTTTATTTCTTCTTATTCGAGTAGTGTTTTTTTTTCTTTTCTTTTTTTTCTTTTTTTTTTATGTAAATTTGTGACTCCCAAATGCACAAGTGGTCTACATAGATATACATGTACACATATACGTGTACACATATACATATACATGTACACATACACGTACTTGCATACTCTACACACACACACACACACACACACACACACACACACACACACACACACACACACACACACACACACACACACACGCACACTCAACAAAAAATAGTGCAAGTGTGTGCGTGTACATATGTGTGTGTGTGTGTGTGTGTGTGTGTGTGTGTGTGTGTGTACTTTTGGTGGCGTGGACATGCGTGTACCGTCGACAGGTGGATGTGCGTGCGTGCGTGCGTGCGTGGGGGGGGCGTGGCAGCCGCCGTGTGGGGGGGGAGGGGGGGGTCCTTTCCTTGTCCCCTGCAATAAAATGCGAGCAATAAGTTCAAGGGTTCCCGAACCTCCCGCCCTCGCTGCCCGGGGGTCGCCACCCCCTGTGACCCCCCTGGTTCCCTCGCGCCACACACGCATCAAGTTATACAGTGGATATCGTGTGCGTACGTGTTCGTGAGTGCGTGTGTGCGCGTGTATGTAAGCGCGCGCCCCCACATTCCCCCACCCCCCGGGCAGCGCGCGGCGCGGGTAGAGGGGTTTGTATTGATGGATAAACGTAGCAATAGGTTGTAAATATATGAAGCAAAATAATAATAATAATAATAATATTAATATTAATAATAATAATAATATTAATAATAATAATAATAATATTAATAATAATAATATTAATAATAATAATAATAATGATAACGGATCCCCCTCCTTTTAAATGTTTTGAGCCGTGGGGGGGAGCCTTGGTGAATGATGATATATATATATACATATATATATACATATAAAAGATAAAAAAATGAATAAAAACTATTATAATACTTAGCGATTAAGACTGTGCCGAGCTAGCGTGTCCCCGCCCCCCCCCCCCTGGCGTGAGGCGCGGGGGAAGCAGGGAACCACACACCGCTTGGCATCCTTGTTCATCTTATACTGCCTAATTCTGTCATGTGAGGCTAAACCGTGATTTGTTATGTGCACTGTATCAACCTCGCGCCCCGCCCCTGAACCCCACCGCCCCGCCGCCCCGCACCCCGCGCCCCGCCACCACCCAGGCCCCCCCTCCCAAGCCAATAGGGCCAGGGGGGGGCGGGGGTTTGGGTGCTGGCGAGTTGCGAGGTTTGTCTTAACTTTTTTTTTAATCATTCCTTCCTCGGGGTTCCATTTCAAGGGGTTTTTTTCTCTTTGGGGTTCAGGTTTGGTTGGGTTGAGGTTAGCTTTGTGAAGTTATAAATAAATACCCCCCCAAAAAAAAAGAGAAGAAGTATGGACGCTCCTTCCTCGTGGGGGGGGGTGTAACGTTCCGGGTGTGTTCTTATATACTACACTAAGCGTTAAGGTAAACACGTGGTACATACAATACAATACTACTAAACCTGAAAGGAGCAAAGTAAAAAGGTGTATTGTCCACAGAATGTAAAAAAAAAAAAAAAAAAAAAAAATGGTTGTCTTATTTATACTTTCCTCTCCCTGTGTGTGTGTGTGTGTGTGTGTGTGTGTGTGTGTGTGTGTGTTCTCTTTTAATATCAAACTCTCATATTCCTAAGAGAGAGAGAGAGAGAGAGAGAGAGAGAGAGAGAGAGAGAGAAACCTCGAGGACTCACAACACTTAAACTCCAAATCAAGGTAAGTTAAGTCGATTTTATTCTTCTTTTCCTTGCCATTTTAACCTTTACGGTATTATGGCTCAGTAGTAGTAGTAGTAGTAGTAGTAGTAGTAGTAGTAGTAGTAGTAATGGTAGTGGTAGTAGTAGTTGTTTTTCTCGTTAGTTTCTTTACGATTTCAGTCTATACCAGTAGTAAAAGTAGTAGTAGTAGTAGTAGTAGTAGCAGTAGTAGTAGTAGTAACAATGATTAATTCCTGAATGACTTATCCTATATAAGAAGTAGTTGTGTAGGAGCAGTGATAGTAGGATTAGTAGTAAGGAGTAGTAGTAGTAGAAGTAGTAGTAGTAGTAGTTGTTGTTGTTGTTGTTGTTGTTGTTTCAGCACGACAGCAGTCCTATGAGCGCTATATTTCAGGTCGTAGTAGCAGCAAAAGCAACAGTAGTAGTAGTAATAGTAGTAGAAACACATATTTGATAGTAGTTGCAGTAGTAGTGCCACATTTCAGATCGTGGTAGTAGCAATAGCAGTAGCAGCAACTGTAGTAGTAGTAGTAGTAGTAGTAGTGTGTCGCTCAGCTGGGAAAAATTCATTAACCCAACTTTTGCCGCTGTTCTGCAGGTGGTGGCGGTGATGGTGGTGATGGTGGTGACGATGGTGGTGGAGGTGCATTGTCATCATCAGCAGCAGCTCATACCAGGCTATCACGGTGAGAGAGAGAGAGAGAGAGAGAGAGAGGGCTGTATCCTGCAACACCTGCGCCGCTCCTCCACTGCTTTCCAAAGGCTCCAGTTGAAGTGGCGCAGGTTTTTAAGGGTGTTTTTACGGTTCCAGTGACAGACTAAGATTCCTGCATTATTAACAAGAGAAACATTTTTGAGAACCAGGCTAATCATTTATGTGGCCTTGGAAGAGAGTCCTGGTGAGAGAGCAAATAACGAGTCGGAAAGAGAGAGAGAGAGAGTGAGGCTTCGAACCAGTGAGTGAAGCATATGTTTGAGTAAGTAGTAGTAGTAGTAGTAGTAGTAGTAATGTCTATATTTCTCATTTTTCTCCCTCTTGTTTATTTTCTTTCTTTTCCTTTCCTTCCCTGAATCAGTTAAGTGCATTTCATTGTACTTTCCATTCACTCGTAGTGGTAGTAGTAATGGCAGCAGCAGTAACAGTAGCAGTAATAGCAGAGAAACCGTAGTAGTAGTAGTAGTAGTAGTAGTAGTAGTAGTAGTAGTAGTAGTAGTAGAAGTAGTAGAGAAATAGCTAAACACATCATGAGAGCCACTAAATATTAAGGTGGGAAGTAATTATCACGCAGTCTGGCTGGCAAATGGTGACAAGAGATACCGCATTAGTGCTGCCGGGGGGGGGAGGAGGGGAAGGTTTGGGTGGGGGTAAGGGGGACGCCACCACCACCACCACCACCGCCACTATTCAGAAAGCAAGGCGTTGATTTCATACAGTGAGAGAGAGAGAGAGAGAGAGAGATGTGGGATTGTTGTTGTTGTTATTGTGATGGTGGTAGTGGTGGTGGTGGTGGTGGTGGTGTTGATACTACAATACTACTACTACTACTACTACTACTACTACTACTACTACTACTACTACTTTTACAGCAACACCAACACCATAGACCTAAACATTAACAACGAGAACAATTATGCTAACGTTAATATTGATAATAACTAATAATAATAATAATAGTAATAGTAGTAGTAGTAGTAATAATAATAATAATAATAATAATAATAATAATAATAATAATAATAATAATAATAATAATGCACTGCAGGTGAATGCATTAACTGACAAAGCCCAACGATTTCAGATTAAAGTGAGAGAGAGAGAGAGAGAGAGAGAGAGAGAGAGAGAGAGAGAGAGAGAGAGAGAGAGTCACCATAAAATAGAAACACTTATGACAATTATTTGTAGATTCTCTGTCTCTCTCTCTCTCTCTCTCTCTCTCTCTCTCTCTCTCTCTCTCTCTCTCTCTCTCTCTCTCTCTCTCTCTCTCTCTCTCTCTCTCTCTCTTCCTAATATGGCGGTAATTTACCATTGTTTACACCTGAACTGTTACCTGTGTTTTTCACCTGTCTAATTAGAGGCATTGTCCTTTATCACCAACACTAGTAGCAACAGTAGCAGTAATAGTAGTAGTAGCAGTAGTAGTAGTAGTAGTAATAGTAGTAGTAGTGGTGGTGGTGGTGGGAGAAACAAAGAAAAACAAACTTAAGAATTTATTGAAACTCATCTTTTTCCCCCTTGATGTGTTTGTGTTGCAGTCGAGGGAAGGGAGGGAGAGAGAGAGAGGGGGGGGGGAAGGGGTGATGGGAAATGCATATATTGAGGATTCCGTGCTGTGTTTTACGTGTATTTATGCCTTCAATCTTGAGTCTGGCTTTGCTTTATGGGAGACGCTGCGATAAAAAGCCAGCCAACCCACTCCTTGTTTTGTTGAGGAGAGGAACTGAGTAGGATGAATAAGGAAAAAAAAAAGAAGGAGAGTAGGAGGAAGAATAGGGGGAAGGAAGAGGAGTAGGAGAATGAATGATAAGAAAGGAAGGAGACGTAGGGGGGAAGAATGATAAGGAAGGAATGGGAGGAATGATAAGAAGAGAAGGAAGAAGAGTAGGATGATTGATAAGGAAGGAAGGGAAGAAGAAAGAAAGGAAGAGGTGTAGAATGAATGTGATAAAGAAGAAGGAGAGAAGGAAGAAGATGAAGATGAATAATAAAGGGAGGAATGAAGAGGAATAGAATGAATATAAAGAAGAAAGGAGAGAAGGAAGCGGAGGAAGATGAATGATAAAGGAAGGAAGGAAGAGGAGTAGAATGAATGTGATAAAGAAGGAAGAGGAGCAGGATGAACGATAAAGGGAAGGAAGGAGGAACAGGATGAACGATACAGACTTACGATACAGTTTAACATAATGAAAAACGAGATAATTTCATGACACGTTGCTGCTTCCGGTGACTTATCTGTCTCTATTTTCATTTTTCCGACAGAGAAGAGAAGGGGGGAGGGAAGAGAAGGATGAATGACGGATCTTGTTTAATATCATGAAAAACGGTAGTATTTCGTGACACGGGACTTCAGTTTGATAATCTTTTCTCGTGTTTTCCTTCGATTTTCTCTTTTGACAGGCTCTAGTGAAAGTTAGTGGGGTTTTCAGGGGTGTTTTCAAGGTTCTAGTGACAGTGTAGCAGGGTCTGGTGGAAGGTACTGGGGTTTTCAAGGGTGTTTTCAAGGTTCTAGTGACAGTGTAGCAGGGTCTGGTGGAAGGTACTGGGGTTTTTAAGGGTGTTTTCAAGGTTCTAGTGACAGTAAACACCATGGAAAAAAATCATTAAAACACATCTAATCATCTCAGTGGCCTTTGAAAACAGTCCTGGAGAGAGAGAGAGAGAGAGAGAGAGAGAGAGAGAGAGAGAGAGTAAAGCGTTTAACATTACGGCCCTCGGTAGCTATTTCCAGGCAGATCAATTTTCACAGCCTTTTGTTCCCGACCTCATGAGTCTGTTCGCTTATTTATCCCTCCCCCCCTCCCCCCCTCCCCCATCCCTTCACTCCCATCTCCCCCATGGCAGTTAGGACAGGTAAGGGCAGGTGACACGCTAAGTCTGTTTACCTGAAGAAGGAAATTGACTGGTATTGCTCTTCATATGTAATGCATTCCTGTGATGTTTGGGGGTGATGGGGGGAGAGGGAGGGGGGGTAGATGGATAGGGTGAAATGTAGGGGGGGAAGGGTTAGGGAGGTGATGGGTAAGGTTAGGGTAGCAGAGATGGCAGTTAAGGGATTGGCATTTCAAAGTTACGAACAGTTAGTCAGTCAGTAAGAGTTAGTTAGAGTTGTGAGTGGAAAATTGGTGGAAAACAGGTGGAAAATTGAGAGTAACGAGGTTCAGTAGGGAAGGTTGGGAAGGCTGAGAAGGAAACCATAACTACAAGTGTGCTGTGAGACTAGTGTGGGTGTGTGGGCTTGTGGAGGCGAGTTATGTGAGTTTTGCAAGGGTCAGAGTGGAAGAGGGAAGCCAAGTATGGGTGGAGGAAGGTGAAGGCAGGTGGAAGACGTCAATGCTAGAGGGTTAGGATAGTGGAGGGGATTGAAGTGGTGTTTTCGGGGTTTGCAAGGGTCAGAACGGGTGAAGGAAGCCAGGTAGGGGTGGAAGGAAGTGCAGGAAGGTGGAAGAGGTCAATGGTGGAGGGGATGGTGAAGGGGGTGGTGGACGGGTGGGGGGGAATAAGAGGAGGACACGGCCTTGGTCACGAACCTTTGAAATTTACTTGAGAATGGAACGTAAGATTCGCACGAGAAGCAAATTTAGGGAGTGGGTAGTCTCTCTCTCTCTCTCTCTCTCTCTCTCTCTCTCTCTCTCTCTCTCTCTCTCTCTCTCTCTCTCTCTCTCTCTCTCAGGATGGTTGGTGACGTTTCTGAGGACTGTAAAAGCGAGATTAAAGTAAAGCAGTTCATGTGATTGTAAGGCTTGCTGCTACTACTACTACTACTACTACTACTACTACTACTATTACTACTACTACTACTACTACAACACCACAACAATTTTTATCACTACCACTATTGTTATTACTACCACAACAACTATCCCCACAATAGAACAACAACAAGTACTACTACTACTACTACTACTACTACTACTACTACTACAACAACCACAACAACTATCTTTACTATCACTACCACAACAACTATCCTCACACCACCACCACCACCACCACTACTACTATTGCTACTATTATGTCATGTTGAATAGCACTATTTTCCCACCACTCTAATGTGCCCTGACAATTCGCTTCACTCTTTCACTTGTTCGCCGACCAACTGGGGCGGGGGAGGGGGTGGGGTGAGGGGGAGGGGGTGAGGGGGGTGGAGGGGAAGGGGGCAGGTGGTGACGGGAACCCAAATACCGGTAATGTAAAATGTCCCTAGTCATTATTTTCATTACATAGCGAGAGAGAGAGAGAGAGAGAGAGAGAGAGAGAGAGAGAGAGAGAGAGAGAGAGAGAGAGAGAGAGAGAGAGAGAGCAGGATGTATTTTAGCACATTTGTATACGGCGGTAATTTTTTTTTCTTTTCTTTCTTTTTTTTTTATGGGGTTGGGGGTCGGAGAGAGGTGAGGGGGAGTAACACAGCGTGGGAATTTAAATGATATACGTAATGGAGTTTCGAGTTGTGATTCATATATATAATTTTTTTCATTTTTTTTTTCTTTTTAGGAACCGTTTCGAACTCTCGCCAACCACACACACACACACACACACACACACACACATACACACACTAACAAAAAAAAAAATACAATTGAAAATAATAATACATTTTTCGGAACCGTATAATTCATGTTCGAATCCAAAACTTTGATATTTACACGCGAAACACGAAACTATTCAACTGCGCACATAAACTAAAGAACAACCACAAATACACTAGAATTAACAAAAAAAACTCGATAAATGATCAATAGAATAACAAAACAAACCAAAATAATTCACCGGAATACTTGAAAATACGTAATTGTAAATGAAGCTTCGAAACGTTGTGAAGCCGCGCGGTGAAGCAGAGGCGGTGAGGTGTCAGTTCACAAGGCGCCTCCAGTTGCTGCCAGGAATACGCTGGGGGAGGAGTGGCGCTGCTGTGTGGGTTGGTTGCTTGTCTGGCGTTTGGTAAGTGTTCTATGTGTGTGTGTGTGTGTGTGTGTGTGTGTGTGTGTTTGTTTGTATGTTGTGTGTTTGTATATATTTTCTTTTCCATTTTCTTTTTTTCTGTAGTCCTCCCGGTTTGCTAATTTTCTAATCGCCCGTCTCCCGTTTTCTTCTTTCTTCCTCCCTCCTTTCGTGTCTCCTCTTCTCTTCCCATTCCTTCACTCTTTTCCATCCCTCCCCCTTCTCCTTCCCCCTACATTCCTATCCTCTTCCTCCACTAACCTCCCCATCAACCTCCTTTCTTCCTTCTCATTCTCCTTGCCTTACCTCCCTCTACTTCCTCCTATCTCCTTTCTCCCATCATACCCTACCTTCCTTCTCTTCTCCCTGCGTCTTTCCTTCGCTCCTTCCCTCCCATTCTCCCCCAGACTTCCTTCTCTCCTTACCACACGCCTTTCTCTACTCCCTTCCTTCCTCTCTCTCCCAATTCCTTCAACCTAACTTCCCAGCCCGGCTTTACCACCCACTCCATTCACTCCCCCCTCTCCTCCCTCCTCCTCTCCCTATCTTGCGTTCCTAACTGCAGTGGGTGAAATGGAGATGCTGAAATTCACAGTAACTTTATTAATTTTAGTTCTTTGTTAATCTTGGTCCAAATTCTCTCATTAGCGGTGTCTTGGGAGAGTGGGAGAGTAAGAGTTGCCGCCGCTACCACCACCACCACCACCGCCACGGGTAACAATGAGTGGCTTAGCTCTGTAACGGCGCCTTAGTAATTCAGTGAGTACTTTCAAATCCTTGCCTGCTTAATTAATTAGTTTATTTTTTGTTTAGGTTTTATAGGTTAATATTTTGTTTGTATCGTATTTTTTTTTACTTTTGGCTTTCCTGTATTTTGTTTTACCTTTTATTTTAACTATCCAATGACTTACTGAGCTTGTTAAACTATCCAATGACTAGACGAAGACAAACTACCCAGTGACTATTACCAAGCCTGTTAAACTATCCAGTGATTATTAATAAGAGTATGTTTAATCATCCAAAGCCTATTAAACTATCCACTTAACTAAGAGCCCGTTAGGAGACTTAACACTGGAATCATGAAGACATCCTTTAGAACCGAAACAAATCATTAATGTGCTCAAATATCACAAGAGTTTAACCATCTCTAGATCCATGAGAAAAATAACATCTCAAACTTATTATCGATTTTATAAAAAAAAAAAACTGAGAAGATAGATAAAGAATGCATACATTTGCCTACTTAGCTTGTAATCCAGGGAGAGGGAGAGATGAGCGCTGCACCAGAGACACGCGTCCTTAGAGAGAACGAGAAACTTTGGTCTTTGCATTAACCCCCCCCCCTCTCTCTCTCTCCTCCTAACCCATCACCTTCATCCTGTGTGCGTGGCTCCGCGGTGCAGCGTTCATCATCTCTTCCCTTCAAGTTTCCCAGTTCGACTCCAGGCCACGGCTTGTCGGCGGGAGAAGCAGCGTGTTGTAGCGTAAACAAGCTCTCTATATTCTTTGTGGAACTGTGACTTAAATTTCCTCATGCTTCTCTCTCCTCTAACGGGCAAGTTTGATTTGTGTGTAGTTAAGATGTATTTGGTTTTAAGGTCATGGCAGCAGACTACACCTCCCAGTGGCGCCTCTTGTGTCTGCAGAGCGTGGCGAATCTGTTCACAGCGGCGGGGGTCACGGGTCATTGCTTCGCCTGCCAGTACCGCCACCCCTTCCCGTGCCATCGCAGTTTGCCTGTTCCTTGCCCCTCTCGCCTTCCGTGCCGTCACTAGTAAGGCTTTCGAGTGTCTTGACGTGCGATGTAGATTTTAGATTATGTAATACATATTTTTTGGATTTAATGTGTTTTAGGAATTAAGGATAAGTACAGACAGATTTTTTTTTTTTTTTTTTTTTTTTTTTTTTGGAGGGTGGGATACAACAGGCTGCTTTTTGTTACGCCTCGCTGTGTCTTTTACAGATCACGTGGACCTTACTGTCGTTGCTTTGCTAGCAGCCTCCTTATCGCCGCCGCTCCTGCTCGTCTCCTCTCCTGCCTCCGTCACAGGTAAGTTTTCACAGATCTTGCCGTGTGAATTGCACTGCTTTTGATGTAATATATATATATATATATATAATGCTACTCATGACAGTAATGGACGCCCTTCGTGTTGGTGACTCCTCTCTCCAGGTCACGGGGCGAGGACTGGCTGACTGGCTGAGGCGGCGGCTCCATGCAAGGTGGTCAGCTGAAAAGGCACAGACAAGAGGAGACTGCACGGGAGGATTGGAGTGTACAGGAGGAAAACTGCCGAGGGAGGAGAGAGTAGAGGAAGAGACAAGAGGTGAAAAAGTACAGGAAGACACGTGCCCGGTTAGAGAAGCGTCTGTGATAAAGTGCTTGTATATTGATTGTGTGTACCATAACAACACTAGAGGAATAAAAACAGACAAGGTTTTTTAATCCTACTTTACTTTTATTTCTTCATACCCTTTTTACCTTACCTCGTTCCTCCATTTCTTCCTTCTCTTGGTGCTTTTTACTCCACCTCCCCTACGTGTATAACTTTCTGCAATCCCTCCTCTCCCCAACCGTACCCCACCTTCCTCCCTTCCCAACTCCTTTGACTACACTACCGCATCCTCATCGGCCCATCACTGTGCACCTCACCACAGACCGGAGTGCGAAGTTTGCAGGACCAGGCGAGTGAGATGCAGTATTGCCAGAACGGAGACCCCACGAGAAAGCAAGCAGT
>NC_087194.1:3670014-3675014 GCF_035594125.1 Scylla paramamosain
AAAGCGATAAAAATAAAAAAAATGGTAGGTAAAAAAGATAAATAAGGGAAAAACAGAATAACGAAGAAAGAAATAAGGAAAATGATAATAATAAAAGAGAAAAATAAACAAATTTGACAAAAGTTAAGAAAACGAAGAAAAAAGTAAAAAAGAAAGAAAGAATAAAGAGTGAAAATAAACAAAAAAAAGGCAAATGGAATAAAGGAAGGAAGAGAAGGAAAAAAAGGAAGGAAAGAAGGAAATTCACTGGGAGGAAATATTTTTTTCTTAAACTCAATCAGAAATGCGAATAAGGAAAGAAGGAAAAACACAAGAGAAGGGAAAAAAGCAAGATTATCTCTTTCTCTTTTTTTCCCTCTTTCCTTCTCTCTCTCTCTCTCTCTCTTTTTCCCATTTCGTATTCCAAAATTTCTTGATCCTTCCTCCTTCTGCTTTTATCACAGATTTCTCTTCTTCCTCTTTTTCTCCTTTTTTCTTTTAGTTCCTACTTTTGCTCCCCACCTCCCCCTCCTCCTCCTCTTCCTCCTCCTCCTCTTCCATTTTCTGCTTTCTTTTCCACTGTTTCATCTTAGTTTCTCGCCTCATTTCTCTTCCTTTTTCTCTTCTTCCTTCTTCGTTCTTCTGCTTTTTTTTGTTTTCTTTGTTGTATTCTTTGTTACTGTCTTTCCTTCTTCTCTTCCTCCTCTTCTTCTTTTCTTGTTATTATTTCTTTCTCTCTTATTCCTTCTCCTCCTTCTCTTTCTTCTCTTCTTCTCTATCTACAATAACTATTACTACTACTACTACTACTTTCTAGCCCTCCTCCTCCTCCTCCTCCTCCTCCTCCTCCTCCTCCTCCTCCTCCTCCTCCCTCTTTATCTTTTCTCCTTACTTCTCTCCTCCTAATACTGTTTCTCTTGTTCTTCCTTAACTTTTTCTAACCCTCCTCCTCCTCCTCCTCCTCCTCCTCCTCCTCCTCCTCCTCCTCCTCCTCCTCCTCCTCCTCCTCCTCCTCCTCCTCCTCCCAAGAGATAAGCCACACAAGAGGTGATTAGGAAGTCATTAACAGGTGTTTTCAGGTGATAAGACTTGTTGTAAATCTCTCTCTCTCTCTCTCTCTCTCTCTCTCTCTCTCTCTCTCTCTCTCTCTCTCTCTCTCTCTCTCTCTCTCTGAAGTAAATACCAAATCTTTTTTTATTATCGTATTCTGTATTTTTCTTCCCCTTGCAGGAGGAGGAGGAGGAGGAGGAGGAGGAGGAGGAGGAGGAGGAGGAGGAGGAGGAGGAAGAAAGCAATCCTCTATTTAGACTTTTAAGGTTAAGAGTTCAAGACAAAATTTGAAGTTAAAAATAGAGAGAGAGAGAGAGAGAGAGAGAGAGAGAGAGAGAGAGAGAGAGAGAGAGAGAGAGAGAGAGAGGTAATGGGGAGTGGGAAAAACATATCTAGGGGGAGAAAATAGGGATAATAATACTGTATTTTTTACTTTAATGGGGAGATAATGGCACTGAAATGGAAGGGAGAGAGAGAGAGAGAGAGAGAGAGAGAGAGAGAGAGAGAGAGAGAGAGAGAGAGAGAGAGAGAGAGAGAGAGAGTATACAAGACAAAAGAATATACATAAAATATTAACAAAACAAAAAAAATAAGATAAAAACAAAGAATAAAGGAGGAAAAAAAAGGAAAATTGTAAATAATAAATAAATAAATAAAAGATAGGAAGGAAAATCGGATAAATAGTGAGGAAAGGAAAAAAATAGAAAAATTAAAGGAATTAGGAAAATACAGAAGAAGGAAAAAGGGGGATAAATGAGAGGATATAGAAAATGGAGAGAATAAAGGAAAAAACTGAAGTAGGAAAAAGAGAAAGAACAAAGAGTAAAAGAAGGAAGAAAGTAAAAAAAGAGAAAAAGTAAGGAAAATAGAAAGAAATAGAAGCCAAAGAAAAAAGTAAAAAAAAAAAGAAAATAGTGGAAAAAAATTTGAAAGAAATGAAAAGTGAAACAGAGAAAAAAAGATTAAAAAAAGGAAAAAAAGGATGGAAAAAGGAAACAGAAAGAAACAAAAATAAAAGAAAAAGAAAAGTAAAGAAAAAATGAAAGAAAAATGAAAGAAAAAATTGAAAGAAATGAAAAGTGAAACAAAAAAATAGAGAAAAGAAAAAAAGAAAAAAATTAAAGAATAGAAAATAGAAAAAAATGGAATATAAAATGAAAAATGAAAACAAAAAACACAAAGAAAAAGAAAAAGAAAAAAAAAAAGAAAAAAAGAGAAACATGACTACAGAAAGATGATCACAAAAGGTGGGGAAAAAAACTAATTAATTTTCCCTCAGCTTGCAATTAAGTCTATCTTCCCCCGCCTCACTTTCCCAATTAAGAAAGGAAACTAACCCGCCCTTCGATATTTTTGAGTCCCCCCTCCAATAATCCGCTACCCTCTCCCGTTTTCTTCCGCCTCCCCCAGACCACGATTTCTTTGATTCTCCGTTTTCTATGTGCTTTTTATACCGGGTAACTATACTATATCCCGTTTTCTATATTCTATTTGTTTTCTTTTTCTCTCTTTTTCTTTCTTTTGTTCCTTTTTTTCTTTTTTTCTTTTTTTTTGTTTTGTTATTTTTGTTTTCTTTTTATTTATTTTATTCTTTATCTGTTGTTTATTATTATTTTTTCGTTTATTTTCTTCATTTTTCATCTTTTTTTAAATTATTCACTATTTTTGCTTATTCCTCCATTTATCCTTGTTTTTTTTCTTTCCCTTCTTCGCTTTCTTTCCTTCTATCTTTATTTATCAGGTTTTCACTATTTATTTTTCTTAAGGCAGCCTCCTTTTCCCCCTATTCCATTTTCTTTTCCAATCTCCTTCCTTTTTTTCCTTTTTTCCTTGAATTTTACATGTTTTCTTTCTCTCTTCCTATTTTCCATTTTTTATTTCTTAATCTTTTCCTTCCATCTTCATTTTCTTTAATCTTTTTTTCTCCTTCTTCTCCTTTCCTTTCTCTTACTTTTCTTTCTATTCTTCCTTTGTTTTTTCTTCTCTTATATCTTATTCTTTTTATTTCTTAATTTTTTTCCTCTATTCTTCATTTTCTTCATCTTCCTCCTCCTCTTCCTTCTTTTCTTTCCTTTATCTTTTATTTTTTTTTCTTTAATTTCTCTATCTTCCTTTCTTTTCTTCCTCCGCCCCCTCCAATTTTCCCTCCTCCTCCTCCTCCTCCTCCTCTTCTTCCTTCTCATTAAGGGATAGAGAAAATGGATTGAGAGTTTCCAAGTATAGAAAACGTGTGACGTCATTCTCTCTCTCTCTCTCTCTCTCTCTCTCTCTCTCTCTCTCTCTCTCTCTCTCTCTCTCTCTCTCTCTCTCTCTAAACAGGAAATACAGAAGTGGAGAAATACGACAAAAAATGGATGAATGAATGAATGAATGAATGAATGAAGGAAGGAAGGAAGGAAGGAAGGAAGGAAGGAAGGAAGGAAGGAAATAACGAAAAATAACAGAATAAATGCAAGAAATAATAAATAAATAAAAGGATATAAGGAAGAACTAGAACGAAGGAAGGAAGGAAGGAAGGAAGGAAGGAAGGAAGGAAGGAAGGAAGGAAGGAAGGAAGGAAGGAAGGAAGGAAGGAAGGAAGGAAGAAAAGAAAGAAAAGGAAGGAAAGAAGGAAAGAAAAAAATTGCAAATTAGAAAATTTTGAAGCAAAAAAAATGGAGAGAGAGAGAGAGAGAGAGAGAGAGAGAGAGAGAGAGAGAGAGAGAGAGAGAGAGAGAGAGAGAGAGAGAGAGAGAGAGAGAGAGAGAGAGAGAAAAAAAAAATTCACACTACAAAAAAAAACATGAAAAATAAAGAAAAAAATTATTTCAATCATCAAACAAAATCAACTCCCATTTTCTTTCACTCCCACACGCGGCTCGGAAGAAAACGGAGGACGATCGCCAATAGAAGCAGTAACTCAAGTATTCTCGGATCCGGACAGAAAACGAATAAGCGGACATTAGCAGCCGCCTCGCTCATCCGGATCCGAACCAGGAGGCAAAACCGGTTATCTTCAGACACGATTTTCTTTGGAGTTGAGAGAAAGAGAGAGAGAAAATGGAGTTAAGAGCCGAATAATGAGAGAGAGAGAGAGAGAGAGAGAGAGAGAGAGAGAGAGAGAGAGAGAGAGAGAGAGAGAGAGAGAGAGAGAGAGAGAGAGAGAATTTTCCTTATTCTAATATTCCCCTCTGAAATACCAACTGTGATCTTGGCAGAGGGGAAAGAGGGGAGAGATTTTCCCCTCACCTGAACAAGGGGAGACGAGGGAAAAAAAGAGGAAAATATGAAAATAAGACGAGGGGAAAATATGAAAAAAAATAAAGATAAGAAGGAAAAAAGATAAATGAAAAGATAAGAAGAGAGGAAAAGGAGAAAAAACTGAAAAGAGGAAAGAGGAAAAAAGGAAAAGATAAGAAATGAGAGGAAAAGGAGAAATGAACACACAAGAAAAGAGGGAGAAAGAGGAAAAAGGAAACAAGATAAGAAGGGAAAAAGGAAAAATAAATGAAAAGATAAGAAAAGAGGGGAAAAAGGGAAACAAATGAAAAAGACAAGAAAACAGCAAAAAAAAAAAGATGAATAAAACAAAAGACAACGAAGGAAATAAGAAGAGAAGAAAAAAGAGAAACAAATGAAAAAAGATAAGAAAAGAGGGGAAAAACGGAAACAAATGAAAAAAAAAGATAAGAAAAGAGCGGGGGAAAAAAGGAATAAAGAAAAGAATAACAATGAAAACGGAGAAAAAGAGGAAAAATAGAAAAGATGACAAGTATGAAAATCGAGAGAGAGAGAGAGAGAGAGAGAGAGAGAGAGAGAGAGAGAGAGAGAGAGAGAGAGAGAGAGAGAGAGAGAGTTTTCCCCTTGTTTTGACGCTCATCCCCTCAAGTAGAGTGACTCGCTAAGGTCAGCGGAGCGTAAAGGCGTGATTGCTTTCAATTTATATTCTATTCTCGCACTAGTGGCCGTGTTCCCAGAGAGAGAGAGAGAGA
>NC_087194.1:3680014-3682514 GCF_035594125.1 Scylla paramamosain
GGTTGGTTAGGACAGTCAAGAAGGAGGAGGAGGAGGAGGAGGAGGAGGAGGAGGAGGAGGAGGAGGAGGAGGAGGAGGAGGAGGAGGAGGATGATGATGATGATGATGATGATGATGATGATGATGATGATGATGATGATGAGGAGGAGGAGGAGGAGGAGGAGGAGGAGGAGGAGGAGGAATAATACTGAGAGAGAGAGAGAGAGAGAGAATCATAATACTCAGAAACAACAACAACAACAACAACAACAAACACACACACACACACACACACACACACACACACACACACACACACACACACACACACACACACACACACATACACACACGGCATTACGTTCATGAATGCTTCTGTAAACACAACCATGTAAACGTACTGAGAGAGAGAGAGAGAGAGAGAGAGAGAGAGAGAGAGAGAGAGAGAGAGAGAGAGAGAGAGAGAGAGAGAGAGAGAGAGAGAGCCTTTTGTTCTAGCCATTTAAAAGTCAGACTATTTGGTTTTAGTAATTCAAGTTCATTTAAATACGTAGATAATGCACACCGCCATCTTTAAATGCCACACACACACACACACACACACACACACACACACACACACACACACACACACACACACACACACACACAGAAAGGGAGTAAGAAGCAAAACAAACAATAAAGACAAAAAAAATAGGAAAAATATGAAAGAAAGAAGGGAGAAAGAGAATGAGGGAAAATAAAGACAAGGGGAAAAAGGAGAATAAATGAAAATGTAAGAAAAGAGGGGAAAAGAAGGGGGAAATTAAGAAAAGAGGGGAAATTGAGGGGAAAATTAAGAAGAGGGGAAAAGGAGGGGAAAATTAAGAAGAGGGGGAAAATGAGGGGGAAAATTAAGAAAAGAAGGGAAAAGGAAAGAAAATGAAAAGACAAGGAAAAAGGAGAGAAAATGAAAAGACAGGAGAAAAAGGAGAGAAAATGAAAAGAAGAGAGGAGAAAAAGGAGAGAGAATGAAAAGAAGAGAAGGAAAAAGGAGAGAAAATTAAAACAAGAGAGAGGAAAAAGGAGAGGAAAAATTAAGAAGAGGAGAAAAGGGGAGGAAAAAATGAAAGAGAGAGAGAGAGAGAGAGAGAGAGAGAGAGAGAGAGAGAGAGAGAGAGAGAGAGAGAGAGAGAGAGAGAGAGAGACTTTCCCCTTAATTAGAGCAAATTCCTGTACGGCGCTTCAACAATTATCCTGAAATAGTCACACCTGATTGGCTCCCCTCCTCCCCTCCCCCACCCCCTCCCCCTCCCCTCTCCCCTCACTCTTCACACCTCCCCATGACCCCCTCCGCTTCTGTTCCCCTCCTCCCCTTTTATATATCTCCCCCTTTTATTCTCCCCCTCCTGTTTCCTCTTTTCCCCTTTTTTTCTCCTCTTTTTCTTGTTTTCCCTTAATTTCCTATCTTTTCCCATTATTCTTCTGACTTTCTTCTGTTTATCTCCATTTTTCTTTATCTTCTTTCCTCTCATTCTTTATTCTTTCCCTTTATTCTGCCCTTCTTCCCTCTTTCTCTCCCCCTTCTCTCCTCTTCCCCTCCTATACTCCCCCTCGCCCCCCACTTCCCCCTCACCTCCCCTCTATTAAACTATTACCCCTGTCCTCCCCCAGTGTACAAGTCCCCCCCTCTCTTTCTCCCCTCACTCTCGAAGCAAACTATTCCCCTTAACCTCCCCACTACCCCTTTCTCTTATCGGGGTCAGGTCAGTGCAAGGGTGATTAGCGGGGTCGTTATCGTCAGGTAATTCGGCCATTAATTACCACTGGACAGGTAACACTCACCTAGACTGACACCTGATACCTGATTCACCTGTGCTAATTAGAGGGAATTGATAAACCTAACCTAACCTGACCTCATGTAATTTAACCTGACCCAATGTGACCTGACCTGACCAAAAATTACCTGATCTGACCTGACCTAACCTTACCTAAATTAATCTAAGCCGATCTGACCTGACCTGACCTGACCTGACCTGACCTAACATGACATAGCCTAATATAATATAACCTGACCTCACCTGACCTAACCTAACATGACCTAACCTAACTTAACATGACCTAACCTAACCTAATCTAATCTAACCTAACCTGACCTGACCTGACCTAATCCTAATCTAACTTAACCTGAAGAAGAGAAGGAGAAGAAGAAGAAGAAGAAGAAGAAGAAGAAGAAGAAGAAGAAGAAGAAGAAGAAGAAGAAGAAGAAGAAGAAGAAGAAGAAGGATACGAAACAAATCAAAGAAAAAAATGAGAGAGAGAGAGAGAGAGAGAGAGAGAGAGAGAGAGAGAGAGAGAGAGAGAGAGAGAGAGAGAGAGAGAGAGAGAGAGAGAGAGAGAGAGAGAGAGAGAGAGAGAGAGCATCTGATTGGCTGCCTGAATCCAAGGAAATTGAGGGTCGAAGGTGATTGGCTGATACAGATGATCCCTGCAGCTCTCAGCCAATGGGGAGAGAGATTCAGACTGACCATCTTGCACTACT
>NC_087194.1:3700014-3702514 GCF_035594125.1 Scylla paramamosain
CAGTGAGCGGAGAGAGAGAGAGAGAGAGAGAGAGAGAGAGAGAGAGAGAGAGAGAGAGAGAGAGAGAGAGAGAGAGAGAGAGAGAGGTTCCGAAGCTCTGGATTCTGATTCAGCGTGAACCTTAAAATGTGTTCGAACGGATTAGGTGACATGAACGCCCCCCCCACCCCCTCTCTCTCTCTCTCTCTCTCTCTCTCTCTCTCTCTCTCTCTCTCTCTCTCTCAAATCTTGGCGTGCTGGCTTCTGCAAACACAGCCTATGCAAAAATTTTCAATAGATATTTTTGTCTCTCCTTTTCCTTGATTTTCATAAGTTTTAGTTTGTCGAATTGAGAGAGAGAGAGAGAGAGAGAGAGAGAGAGAGAGAGAGAGAGAGAGAGAGAGAGAGAGAGAGAGAGAGAGAAATTATTAAGCGAATTTTTGTATCTATGCAATAATAAATAAAACAAGATTATTATTATTATTAGTAGTAGTAGCAGTAGTAGTAGTAGTAGTAGTAGTAGTAGTAGTAGTAGTAGTAGTAGTAGTAGTAGTAGTAGTAGTAATAGTATCATCATTAACGTAAATCTCTCGTCCCTCCACCCCCTTCCCCCCATCCCTCCACACCCCTCTCCCCCAGCCACCCCACGTCTCATTCACAGCACTAATTAGGGAAGGCCAAGAGCGGCACAGCATTACAGCCTCGGGTGCCACTGAAAGCTGTGATGGAATGCTGGAGAGGAGATAAGAGAGAGAACACTATCTGATAAGAGTGTCTCCCTCAGCCATGGAGGAGGAGGAGGAGGAGGAGGAGGAGGAGGAGGGAGGAAGAGTGAATGAAGGAAGATTAATGTAAGTTAGATTTAATAAAGACGTGGAGATAGGTGGTCTAGGAGGAGGAGGAGGAGGAGGAGGAGGAGGAGGAGGAGGAGGAGGAGGAGGAGGAGGAGGAGGAGGAGGAGGAGGAGGACGAGGAAAGGGCAACCAGACCAAAAGGAAAATTAGTTAGCCCAAAAGGAAGGGAAAAAAATAAGGAAAATAAAAATATGGATATGAGAGAGAGAGAGAGAGAGAGAGAGAGAGAGAGAGAGAGAGAGAGAGAGAGAGAGATTTGGAGATAACTATAATTCTCTCTCTCTCTCTCTCTGTTCCTTCCTTTCTCTTCCTTTCTCTCTTCCTTTCTTTCGTTCATTCTTCCTTCCTTCCTTTCTTTTCCTTTCCTTCATTCCCTTGGTAAAATTCTTTCCCTCCTTCCTCCCTTCCTATTTCTCTCTTTCCTTCCCTTCGTTTCTCTCTCTCTCTCTCTCTCTCCCTCTCTCTCTCTTCCTTCCATCAATTCCTTCCTTCCTTCCTTTCTATCTCTTCTCCCTTCTTTCCTTAATGTTCCTCTCTCTCCTTCCTTCCTTCCTTCCATCCTTTCCTTCCTTCCTTCCTTCCTTCAGCAAAATTCCCCTCCTTTTCCCATCAGACACTCAAGTTGAGGGGGCACTTAGGAAAATGTGAAAAATATGGAAAATTTAACATAACATACGATTGCATAACACCTCCTCCTCCTCCTCTTCCTCCTCTTCCTCCTCCTCCTCTTCCTCCTCCTCCTCCTCCTCTTCCTTATATATTTCTATGTGTTTTATTTGTGTTGCTTATTTCTCCTTTCGTTCTTTTATTCTGTTTTCTTTGTTTTCCGTTTTCTTTTTTCCTTTTTGTTTCGTTTTTTTTTTATATTGAAATTAGTTATCTGCTTCCTTTCTTCTTCTTCTTCTTCTTCTTCTTCTTCTTCTTCTTCTTCTTCTATTTCATCCTCCTCCTCCTCCCTTCTTCCTCTCCTCCTCCTCCTCCTTTTTCTTCTTCCAGAGTGGACTGTTCTTCTTCCTCCTCCTCCTCCTCCTCCTCCTCCTCCTCCTCCTCTTCTTCCTCTACCTATTCTTCATTTTCCTCCTCTTATTTCTCTTCCTTTTCCTTCTCTTCCATTCAACAGAAAACGGGTTCCATTACTACTTCCAACAGAAAACGAGGTGCGACTAGACTTTCCCGTGTTCTTTGCATTGTTTTCTTTTTTTTTACAGATTTTTTACGTTTTCTTTCACTGATTTCTTTACTTTCTTTCATTTCCCGTTTTCTTTCCACCATTTTCTTTAACTTTTTCTTGAATTTCACGTTTTTTTTCGTTTTCTTTAATATACTTTTTTTCTCCTTTCCACCGTTTTCTTTATTTTTTTTTTATTTTCCCGTTTTCTTTCCCCGTTTTCTTTCATTTTTCTCGTCTTCGCACCATTTTCTTTAATTTTCCTTTACTTTTCTTTAATTTTTGAGAGATAATTTTTTTCGGTTCATTTATTTTTTGTACTCTCTCTCTCTCTCTCTCTCTCTCTCTCTCTCTCTCTCTCTCTCTCTCTCTCTCTCTCTCTCTCTCTCTCTCTCTCTCTTCGTCCTTTTGTCCTTTCGTTTATACTTTTATCCTTCTCCTCCATTTCGTCTAACTCCTCCTCCTCCTCCTCCTCCTCCTCCTCCTCCTCCTCCTCCTC
>NC_087194.1:3705014-3710014 GCF_035594125.1 Scylla paramamosain
GGATAGGAAGGGGAAAAGGAAGGAAAGATAAGGAAATAGAGGAAAAGCGATGTGGAAAAGAGGAAAAAGAGGAGGGAAAACATGAAAGAAGGGAAAACCGGGGAAAAGAGGGGTGAAAGAGGGGAATGGGGAAAAAGGGAGGAAAAAGAAAATAAATGAAAGGAGGGAAAACGATGTGAAGAAAAAGGAGAGGAAAATTGGGGAAAAGAAGAGAGGAGAGGAAAAAGGGAAAATAACTGAGAAAGGGAGGAAAATGGGAATAAATAAGGGCAAATGGAGAAGAGGGGAAAAAAAGGGAGGAAAAGTGAGTAAAAAAGAAAAAGAAGGGGAAGAAAATGAGGAAGCAAGGGGAAAATGAGAGGAAAGTATGAGGAAAATTAAGATGAAGGAAAACAGAGAGAAAAGAGGAATAAGGAAAAAGAGAGGAAAAAAGACAGAAGAGGGAAAAGAATGGAAAGTAAGAAAGTGAAAAGAGAGGGAGAAGGAAAATGGAAGAGAAGAAGGAAAGAATTAGGAAGAGGGAAAATTAAAGAAAAAGGAAGAGAGACAGAGAGAGAGAGAGAGAGAGAGAGAGAGAGAGAGAGAGAGAGAGAGAGAGAGAGAGAGAGAGAATGGGGTATGAAGTGAATCTCTCTCTCTCTCTCTCTCTCTCTCTCTCTCTCTCTCTCTCTCTCTCTCTCTCTCTCTCTCTCTCTCTCTCTCTCTCTCCCTTCCTATTGATCTTTCCATAGTCTCTCTCTCTCTCTCTCTCTCTCTCTCTCTCTCTCTCTCTCTCTCTCTCTCTCTCTCTCTCTCTCTCTCTCGTCATTATTCACATGAACTTATCAAAGAATCTATTTTTTTTTCCTTCCTAACTTTTCCCTCCAAACTAAGCCTATCTATTGGAGGAAAGTAGATAAACCTCCTCCTCCTCCTCCTCCTCCTCCTCCTCCTCCTCCTCCTCCTCCTTTCTCCTCCGCCTCCTTCCTTCACACCTTTGCCTTTATCTTTTATTTCCATCTCTCTCTCTCTCTCTCTCTCTCTCTCTCTCTCTCTCTCTCTCTCTCTCTCTCTCTCTCTCTCTCTCTCTCTCTTCCTACCTACGTTTTTTCACCTTTTTTCCTTAATCTCCATTTTTCCCCAACTTCATTTTTTCCTGTCCTTTTTCCCTTCCTCTCCCTTTTTTCCTCCTGTTTTTCCTCTCCCTCCTTTTTTTCCCTCTCCCTTTCCTTTTTCCTTTTCTCCTTTTCCCTCCCGCCTCTCATTGCCTTTGTTTCCTTCATATCTTTTTTTCCTTCCCTTTTCTTCTTTTTTCCTCCTCCTATTCCTTTTTTCCCTCCGTTTTTTTCCTCTCCCTATCCTTTTCTTTCCCTTCGCCTCCCTTTTCTTCCTCCCCTTTCCCCTGTTTTCCTCTCGTTATTTTTCCTTGACTCACTTTTTTCCTGCATTTTTTCCCCTCCCATCTCCCCTTTTTTTCCTCCCCTCACCCCTACCCCCTCCCTCAGTTTTTTTCCCTTTATAGATTGATCAAAAGTTAGGTGTTAAAGTGAGCGAGATGGCTAAGTAAGTTCTCTCTCTCTCTCTCTCTCTCTCTCTCTCTCTCTCTCTCTCTCTCTCTCTCTCTCTCTCTCTCTGTACTGATCATTCATTTCTTTTATTATTCCTCTTCCTCCTCCTCTTCCTCCTCCTCCTCCTCCTCCTCCTCCTCCTCCTCCTCCTCTTCCTCCTCCTTCTCTCATTACATCTTCCCTTCTTCTCGTCTTTCTTGATCACTCTCTCTAATTTAATTTCTCTCATTTGTCTTTCTTCAAATTATCATCTCCTATCCCATCTCCTTCCCTTCGCTTCGCTTTCTCCTCTCTTTCTCTTCATCTCCTCATTCTATAACTCTCTCTCTCTCTCTCTCTCTCTCTCTCTCTCTCTCTCTCTCTCTCTCTTGAAAGATTTTTTTTGTTCGTTTGCTTGAAATTATTGTTGAGAGAGAGAGAGAGAGAGAGAGAGAGAGAGAGAGAGAGAGAGAGAGAGAGAGAGAGAGAGAGAGAGACAGACAGAGAGAGAGAGAGAGAGACAGGAAAACCATAAACTTAAATAAGAAAAATTAAAACAAAAATTAAAAATCTCTCTCTCTCTCTCTCTCTCTCTCTCTCTCTCTCTCTCTCTCTCTCTCTCTCTCTCTCTCTCTCCCCGTCACCTTAACGACCATTCCCTCGTTAACTCCTAACAGCCCCTGACTACCACAGCCTCGTTAGCAAAGGAAGGGAAAAGGAAGGGAAAATTCTCAACTATTTTTCCTTTTTCTCATTTTTCCTTCTTAACATTACAAAGCGTTCAGAGAGAGAGAGAGAGAGAGAGAGAGAGAGAGAGAGAGAGAGAGAGAGAGAGAGAGAGAGAGAGAGAGAGAGAGAGAGAGAGAGAGAGAGAGAGAGAGAGAGAGAGTAAATGACGTTAGGCAGGAAAACTAACTTTGAAAAAATGGAAAAATGAAGAAAATAAAGGAAAAAAAGGAAAAAAAAACAAAAATCGGGAGCCTAAAATTTTTACTTCACTAAAAAATGAAAAGAAAAACTAAAAAAAAAGAAAAATATTAAAAGGGAAAAAAGAACTTAGGGAAAAGGGGAAAAAAGAATAAACATGGAAAAAAAGAGGAAGGGAAAAAAATAAGCTGGTATATTCTCCCCCTCCCTCATCCCCCTCCCCCTTCCCTTCTTTTCCCCTTCCTCCCTTAAAAGAGCCCCCCCCTTTTTCCCCTCACCCTAAACACAGACCCCTTGTTTCCCTTCACCCCCCACAGATCCCCCTCTTTCCCCTCACCCCAAAAACAGACCCTTGTTTCCCCTCATCCCCCCACATACCCCCTCTTTCCCCTCATCCTAAAAACAGACCCCTTGTTTCCCCTCACCCCTCACAGACCTCCTCTTTCCCCTCACCCCCCTTCTTTCCCATACCCCCCTTCCCCTATTACTACCCCCTCTCCTCCCTCTCTTCCTCCCCCTCCCCTTCCCCCTTTTTCCTTCCCCTTCCCTGCCCCTCTTCCTTCCTCTCCCCTCCCACCTCTTCCTCCCTTCCCACCTACCATCTTTCCTCCCCTCCCCTCCATCTTCTCTCCCCCTCCCCTCCCCTCCCCTCCCCAATAAGGCATGGAAAGGTAAACCAATCCCTTTCTACGGTGTGCAGACGCCCCTATGCTTCTCCCCACCCCCCTCCCCCCTCTAACAAAAGCCTTTGGGGGGAGAAAGGGGAGGGAGGAGGAGGGAGGAGGAAGGTAAAGGGGAAGACAAAGGAAGAGCAAGGAGGAAGAGGAGGAGGAGGAGGAGGAATATGAAGAAGTGGAAGAACGAGAAGAAGAAGAAGAAGAAGAAGAAGAAGAAGAAGAAGAAGAAGAAGAAGAAGAAGAAGAAGAAGAAGAAGAAGAAGAAGAAGAGAAGAAGAAGGAAACAATGAAGAGCAGGATGAAGAAAAAGATGATGAAGAAAAAGAAGAACAAAAAAAAAACAAGAATGGGAAGAATAAGAAGAAAGAGAAAAAGAAGATTTAGAACAAGAAACATAAAATAAACAACAAACAACAACAACAACAAACAACAAACAACAAACAAACAAACAACAACAACAACAACACCAACAACAAGTCATGACGATTTACCTCATTTCTTCAGTTACTTAATTACCTAACTACGTGTGTGTGTGTGTGTGTGTGTGTGTGTGTGTGTGTGTGTGTGTGTGTGTGTGTGTGTGTGTGTGTGTGTGTGTGTGTGTGTGTGTGTGTGTGTGTGGGCTAGAACATAAAAGAACTAAGAGGAGGAGGAGGAGGAGGAGGAGGAGAACAGTAGGACAAGATAGAGGAGTAGTAGGAGGAGGAGGAAGGCGACAAGTGAGGAGGAGGAGGAGGAGGAGGAGGAGGAGGAGGAGGAGGAGGAGGAGGAGGAGGAGGAGGAGGAGGAGGAGGAGGAGGACACAATAGCATACCCACAAAAGCGAGGTACAGAATAGAACACTCGATCCTCCTCCTCCTCCTCCTCCTCCTCCTCCTCCTCCTCCTCTTACCTCCCTCCATTCTCTCAACACCCTCCTCCTCCTCCTCCTCCTCCTCTAACATTTCTTCTCTCCTTCCCCTCCAGTTTCTTTTGCCTTCTCTTCCTCTTCTCTTTTCCTCCTCCTCCTCCTCCTCCTCCTCCTCCTCCTCCTCCTCTTGGGTTATAATGTCGACGATGCTCCGGTGCTCTTGAAGGAAGGAGGTAAGAGGAAGAGGAAGAGGAAGAGGAAGAGGAAGAGGAAGAGGAAGAGGAAGACGAGGAGGGAAGAGGAAAGGAAGAGGACGAGAGAAATGGAAAATCAGAAAATGATGAATAGATTAGAAAAGGAAGAGGAAGAAGAGGAGATAAGAGGAAGAGGAAGAGGATAAGGAAAATTAGAAGGAAAAAAGATTAACAAAGAAAGGAATGAAGAAGAAGAGGAGGAAAGAGGAAGAGAAGTAGGAAAAAGAGGAGAAATAGAAGAGAATTGTAGAATAAACTAAAAAAAGAGGAAGAAATGAGAGAGAGAGAGAGAGAGAGAGAGAGAGAGAGAGAGAGAGAGAGAGAGAGAGAGAGAGAGAGAGAGAGAGAGAGAGAATGATAAAACAAAGGAAATAAAGATAACAGATAAAAATGAAAATACAGAAACGAAAAAAAGGAAAAAAGGAAAAGAGGAAAGAGGAAAAAAGGGAAACAATAAAAAAGGAAAAAAACAACATACGCAACAGGAAACAGAAGGAAAAGGAAAAAAATAACAAGGGGAGGAATAAGAAGGAAGGGAATAAAGAGGAAACGAAGAAAAGGAGGAAAGAAGAAGGAGGAAGAAGAAGAAAGGAAGACTTATTGGGAAAAATAGAAAGAAAAAAGGAGATAGAAAGGGGTCAAGAGGAGGAGGAGGAGGAGGAGGAGGAGGAGGAGGAGGAGGAGGAGGAGGAGGGAAAAATATATGTAGATGCATACTCTCTTTCTCCTACTTGTATATGAAGTAGGGGAGAGGAGGAGGAGGAGG
>NC_087194.1:3730014-3732514 GCF_035594125.1 Scylla paramamosain
CACAGTCTGATCCTGGAGTGGTGCTAAGCGGACGCCGTCCTCATTGGTGGCAGATAACGCTGAGATGACCGCTGAGTGGAGAGGGTCGAGGTCACCAGAAGTAGCAGCATCCTCTTCCTCCACTGGGTCCTGTACTGGAGCACGTGAGAGGGCGTCGGGCACACAGTGTGTCGATCCCTTTTGCCAGCTTGCTGTGAAAGAATACTGAGCAAGCTTCTCCCTCATGCGCTGCAGCCGCAGGTTCTCTATTTCTCCCAACAACTTGCTATTGAGGAGAGGTATCAGCGGGCGGTGGTCGAGCACTAGATCGAAGTGAGGGAGTCCTTTCAGGTAGGTGCCACATTTCCTGACTGCCCAGACGATTGCAGCCATTTCCAACTCTATTACTGCATAGCGGCTCTCTGTGTCTGTAACAAATCTTGACCCGCATTGCACCATCTTCCACTGGTCACTGTGCTTCTGCAGGAGAACGAATCCAAATCCGTGCATCCTTGAGGCGTCAGTCTGTAGCATCGTTGGTAATGATGGGTCGAAGTATGCCAAGACAGGTGGGCTGACGAGACACTGTTTCACCTTCTCAAACGCCTCTTCATGGTTAGGAGACCAGCACCAACTGTTCTTCGGGCGTAAGAGATCTCTGAGGGGTTGTGCAGCTGCAGCCACAGCAGGAGAAAAGCTTCCAAGCTGGTTTGTAAGACCCATGAATGATCGTAAGTCGGTGATGTGCTGTGGTCGTGGGAAGTCAGAGATTGCCTTAACTTTCTTTGAGTCTGTCGTGTAGCCTTGTCCAGAAACAGAGTAACCACAGTAATCTACCACTCTTTCCGCGAATGTAAACTTCCGTGGGTTGAGAGTGATGCCGTGCTGGTCACACCGCCGCACAATCTGAATGACATGGGCTAAGTGCGCACTGTAGGTGGAGTCATAGGCCAGGATGTCGTCCACGATCTTGATGGTGTTAGGTATGTCGCCGAGAGCTTGGTCTCCTCGACGGTTATACTCGTCTCCAGACGAGACGAGACCCATAACCGCTCGCCGAAACTTGTACCGACCCCAAGGTGTTATGAAGCAGGTTAAATCCTGGTCTTCTTCTCTAATGGGGACTTGAAAATACCCCATCTTGGCATCAAGAGTGGTGAACCAAACTGCTCCGGTCCCGATCGAGGCGATGGCGTCATGAGGTGAGCGCACTGGATACACGGGCCTCTTCACGTAACGGTTGAGTCGTGTCAGGTCAACACACAGCCTTACACCAGATGTCTTTTTTGGGACAGGCACGATGGGGTGGCACCATGCCGTAGGGTAGTCCACACTCTCGATGATTCCCTTGTTAAGCAGCTCTTCCAACTGGCTCTTAATTTCTTCACGCCAATTGTAAGGGATTGTACGAGATGCTGTTACGGCGAAGGGTCGAGCGTCGTCTGTCAACTCGATGGCCATGGATCCACCAGCCATTGCACGTAAACCTTCCTTTGCTTCGAAGACGCTGGGAAAGGCCTTGATCACAGCAGCAGCGTGCCCCGCACGCTGCTGTGGCGTTGGGTCGTAGGAATGAGGCCAGCTGATCACTTCTGTGGGCGTAGATAGAGGTGGCTGCGAGGCGGTCGGGTACTTGATGGAGCTGTTGCCGGTGTGCTGTTCTTCCCTGCGTAGCGGTCGGATTTGAGCCGGAAAATCTTCGGGGAGGATTCCGAGAGCGATGGAATCGTACCAGCTAAGCAGCGCCCCCTTCACCTCCTTCACCACGCTCACAACAGTCTCAGCTTCCCTGTCGCCCAGTTGCAAGTGCGACGAGAAAGTTCCTACACAGGTGAGGGGGTGATTACCGGCAGCATAAAGTCCATCACCATCAGCGGGCGCCAAGCTGGAGGGCGGGATTCCAAGGAGTGTTGCCGTGTCGAGGCCAATAACGGTCGTTTCGGCCCCAGAGTCAGGAGTCCACGTAATCTTGTCTCTTCCAGCGGGATGTGTGGCGGTAATGAGCACCTGGGGCGCAGGTCGTGCCGTCACCGTCTTTGTGTATACGCCTGATAAGAGCTGGTATACACTGGCACTGGCTCCCCGCCTCGGGCCTGCACCGCGATGAGGAGAGACAGTTGAGGAACTCCTCGAAGCTCCTCGTCGTTTCCTCACTGTCTGCTGACATACACTCGCAAAATGCCCTCTTTTCCCGCAGTTACGACACACTTTATCTATTGCCTGGCATCCCCTTTTGTCACTGCGACAATCTTTGCCACAACGATAACAGCCCGTGGGGCTTGAGCCCCCGAAACTGCCCTTCCTGTAGTTCGAGACAGCGTTCACACCATGGCTCGAAGAGTGAGAGCCGCCCCTTAGTACTGCACTACTCTGGTTAGCGCTCTCTGATGCTCTGCAAATATCTATGGCGTTTTCAAGGGTGAGTTTCTTGTTTTCCAGCATGCGTTTCAGAGCCACTTCGTCTCGTGTCCCAACGACAATTCTGTCACGCAGCTGATGGTTTATGCACTGGTCGCAAAAG
>NC_087194.1:3750014-3752514 GCF_035594125.1 Scylla paramamosain
AAGAGGGAGGTTTCAAGACACTTATCCTTCAATTTTTGACTACCGCTTCGGACACTATTCAGGGACCGGCATCTCAGTGGGCTTTTTTTTATTAGATTTTTGTTGCCCTTGGCTGGTGTCACACACACACACACACACACACACACACACACACACACACACACACACACACACACACAATAAACACCCCAAAAAAAAAAATAAATAAAAGCTCAAATAGAAAGCTAAACTAAATCACAACCCTAACACACACACATACACACACACACACACACACACACACACACACACACACACACACACACACACACACACACATACACACACACACGGTTCTGTTGACAAGAGCAATAATTTTACAAGTCTTTGAAGTCTGTGCGAGATTACAAGGCGTAGACCAGAAGACACCCAGAAACGTTCCAATAACTTTACCCTCTCCCTCTCTCCCTCTCCCTCTCCCTCTCTCTCTCTCTCTCTCTCTCTCTCTCTCTCTCTCTCTCTAATAACACGGAGACGACCACAAATAATACGAATATGGAAATTTTCAAAGGTAAAAAAATAAATGGAAAAAAGAATCAGTGAGCGGTGCATTGTGTAAGACGCCGGAAGTAAACAAAACCGCCATCTTGGAAAGTCATGACGTCAGCAGTGTTTACGCCGATCTGCCTTCCTATTGGTGGAGAGGCAGCCTACGTCATCAGGTCAGCGAGAGGGAAAGATTCACCCTTGCCAGAATAAAATGGAATAAAAAGAATTGTGGAATAAATATTAGACGGAATAAATGGGATAAACAGAGATAGTAGTAGTAGTAGTAGTAGTAGTAGTAGTAATAGTAGTAGTAGTAGTAGTAGTAGTAGTAGTAGTAGTAGTAGTAGTAGTAGTAGTAGTAGTAGTAGTAGTTAAGATGATCGAAAGAAGAAGAAATGGAAGACGAAAAAAATAATCCACATTTGAACTAAAAATAACAAAATAACATCAAGAAAATGAAATAAATAAACAAAACAACAAATAATAGACGTAGTAAAGAAAATAACAATCTCTCTCTCTCTCTCTCTCTCTCTCTCTCTCTCTCTCTCTCTCTCTCTCTCTCTCTCTCTCTCTCTCTCTCTCTGGAAAAAAAAATGTCTGTGTTAAGAGTATATATTGAGAGGAACCAACCCACACGTCAATCCAACCTCATAATTCCTGGGAAAAAAGGAGGAGGAGGAGGAGGAGGAGGAGGAGGAGGAGGAGGAGGAGGAGGAGGAGGAGGAGGAGGTAGAAGAGTAATATAATTTTTTCTGCTACTTCTCTTTTTTTTTATCTCGACGCAAAATGAGTAAAAAATATTATTAGTTTGTCATCATCCTCATTATCATTCTCTCTCTCTCTCTCTCTCTCTCTCTCTCTCTCTCTCTCTCTCTCTCTCTCTCTCTCTCTCTCTCTCTCTCTTACTGGCTCCTCTTCTCCTCAACAACCATCACCACCTAACCTCACCTAAAATACTGTAACCTAACCTAACCTAACTTAATCAAACCTAACTTACCTTCACCTAACCAAATTTATCCCAACCTAACCTAACCAAACCTAACCTAACTTAACCCAACTAAACCTAACCTAACGTAACCAAAACATACCATACCCTAACCTAACCAAACTTAACCTAACCTAACCTAACCTAACCTAACCAAACTTAACCTAACCTAACCAAACTTAACCTAACCTAACTTAACCTAACCTAACCAAATTTAACTATACCAAACCTTTTCCCAGCGAGTCAGCACAAGCCAGCATAATCTCAGCGTGACGTGACCAGGGTGGCGTGACGTGCGCTCCCCCACCCCCGACCCCCGCGTCACCGTCACACCTGGCCGTGGTAATTAACTCTCAAGCGACTCACCTGACGAGGTAATTAGTAATCGAGAACTAATAACCTGAAGTAATTGTCCTCTTCTACCGCACCTGCCTGTCTATTTTTACCACGCACGCACAGATAGACAGATAAATAGATAGACAGATAGATAGATAGATAGATAGATAGAGATAGATGAATACACATATAGATATTTATTGATCACAGTTTCGTATTAATAGAAAGTTACAAAACATTATTTATAACAGGAAATACACAAACTGCAAACTAGAACAGATAAAACAGAATACCAGTCTTTCATAAAACACACCTGTAAACCTAACCTAACCTAACCTAACCTAACCTAACCAACCTAACCTAACCTAACCTAACCTAACCTAACCTAACCAACCTAACCTAACCTAACCTAACCTAACCTAACCTAACCTAACCAACCTAACCTAACCTAACCTAACCTAACCTAACCAACCTAACCTAACCTAACACACCTGTAAACCTAACCTAACCTAACCTAACCTAACCTAACACACCTGTAAACCTAACCTAACCTAACCTAACCTAACCTAACACACCTGTAAACCTAACCTAACCTAACCTAACCTAACCTAACCTAACCTAACACACCTGTAAACCTAACCTAACCAAACT
>NC_087194.1:3767514-3772514 GCF_035594125.1 Scylla paramamosain
TTTTTTTCAATCTTTCTATCTCCCTGTTTCTCTTTTTCTCAATCTTTCTATCTCCCTGTTTCTCTTTTTCTCAGTCTTTCTATCTCCCTGTTTCTCTTTTCTCAGTCTTTCTATCTCCTTGTTTCTCTTTTTCTCCGTCTCTCTATCTCCCTGTTTCTCTTTTTCTCCGTCTCTCTATCTACTTTTTCTCTTTTTCTCCTTGTCTCTATCTCCCTGTTTCTCTTTTTTCAATCTTTCTATCTCCCTTTTCTCTTTTCTCAGTCTTTCTATCTCCCTGTTTCTCTTTTCTCATTCTTTCTATCTCCCTTTTCTCTTTTTCTCAGTCTTTCTATCTCCCTATTTATCTTTTTCTCCGTCTCTCTATCTCCCTGTTTCTCTTTTCTCAGTCTTTCTATCTCCCTGTTTCTCTTTTTCTCCGTCTATCTCTATATTTCTCTATGTCTCTTTCTCCATCTGTCTATCTCTTCCTATTCCTCCATATTTGTGTTATTCCCGTCTTTCCGTCCCCGCCGCCGCCTCCGCCGCCGCCGCCGCTCAGTCTGTCGCCGGCAAAGAATATTTTCATTAATCTTTTCACGGATAAGACAATTTTTTTCCTTTTCTTTTCCTTCTACTTTTTTTTCTTTTCATTTTCTTCCCCCGTGGATATTTTCAGTTCAGCCGCGGGAGGTTTTGGCGTGATGGGTTGTTGTGGCGTGTGAAAATGAAGGAAATGAGAAAATAATTGAAGGAAAAGGGAAAAAAACTAAATTATTCTTGCTTATTGTCTTGTTTTTTTTTATTTTGTATTCGGAAAAATAAATAAAGTGATAAATGATATAGAAAATAAGGGAAAAAACGTGTTCTTTCTTATTTGGTCTTGTTTTTTTTTATTTTTTAGTCGGAGAAATAAATAAAATGATTAATAATATATAGAATAAGAAAAAAGTTGTTATTCTTTCTTATTTCGTAGTCAGAAAATAAATAAATTAAGAAAACAATGAAAAGAAAAGAAAAAAATACCCTTTCTTCTTTTTTTGTAGTCGGAAAATAAAACAAATGAGGAAAAAACAATGAAAAGAAAACAAACAAAAACCAAACTATTATTTCTTGTTTTTTCTTTGTTTTTTTTGTTGTCAGAAAATAAATGAAACGAAAAAAAAGAAAAAGAAAAGAAAACTACACTACTTTCTTATTCTGTCTGTTCTTCTTTTGTTTTTATTTATTTTTCTTGCTTTTTTCTATTCATGTTTTTTTTTTTTTGGTTCTGCAGTGTTTTCAATAATTATGTAGTTTAAAAATAAATAAAATGAAAAAAAGATGAAAAACTAAATTATTCTCTCTCTCTCTCTCTCTCTCTCTCTCTCTCTCTCTCTCTCTCTCTCTCTCTCTCTCTCTGTTCATATTTTTCTTTTTTTCCTTCTTCCTTTTTTTTCTATTTAGTCTCTCTCTGTCTCTCTCTCTGTCCATATTTTCTTTCTTTTTCTCTTTTTTTCTATTTAGTCTCTCTTTCGCTCTCTGTTCATATTTTTTTCTTTATCTTTCCTTCTTTTCTTTCCTTTTTTCCCATTTTGAGTTAGTGTAATTTTTTTTTTCAACGTCACGCAAATATTTAGGAGAACTCGTACAAAAATCAAATATTATCGTACAAAGGTCAAGACAGTATTCGCCCAGAGAACTGTATGGGATTATAAAATGAATTGTGTAGAAGCGAAAGGGTTAAATACTTCAAACCATCGCTTACTATGTCTTAATCACACACACACACACACACACACACACACACACACACACACACACACACACACACACACACACGCAAACGCATATCTCCCAGTTATTATTGGTCATTATCCGCTCTTCTTCTTTATCACCACCTTCCTTATCCACCACCACCACCACCACCACCACCTTCCGTCTCCCCAGCTACGGCCAGGTGACCCCGCGTTAATCAGGTGACCTAACGGGACTCACGCAAGGGCAGACTCATTATTAGGTCACATCAGTTCACAACTCAGCCAGCCTCCGGGGGTCTGGCCACTCATGACCTCACAGCACGAGAGAGAGAGAGAGAGAGAGAGAGAGAGAGAGAGAGAGAGAGAGAGAGAGAGAGAGAGAGATTTAAGTAGTTCTGCATTTAATTCGGTAGGCAATATTATTAATAATAATAATAATAATAATAATAATAATAATAATAATAATAATAATAATAGTAGTAGTAGTAGTAGTAATAGCAGTAGTAGTAGTAGTAGTAGTAATAGGAGGAGGAGGAGGAGGAGGAGGAGGAGGAGGAGGAGGAGCAAAAGTAGTAGTACAAAGCCACTGCAAAGAACAAGAAGAAGAAGAACAAGAACAAGAAGAAAAATAAACAAAAAAAAAAAACAAGGAGAAAATGCAGAACACGAAAATAAGGAAAGAAAAAAATGGATGAGAAATAGAGAGCGATAAAGTCATTAAAAGAACACTGTAGTAGAAGTAGTAGTAGTAGTAGTAGTAGTAGTAGTAGTATAAAAGACTTGCATATTAACCTCTATCTACCCATCTATTCATCTAGCATCGTCTATAACAGCGAGGCGAATCAATCTTTCTATAACCTCTGCTACATCAACGAGAGCTGCTAATTGCTATGAGCGTGGCTATGTAGCGGTGTACCCTCTAGTGCTGACGTACCGTGGTAGTGGGGGGAGGGGTGGGGAGGCTCCGAAACAGAAAACGAGATGGGGAGATCGTGGAGAAGGAGGAAACAAAGAAAAAAAAAAAAAAAAAAAGGCGTGTGAGGGAGAAGGAATGAGGGACAGAGACGAGGTAACTAGTATCCTTACATCTACTGGGACTAAACTAAGTGCCGTCTCTTCCTCTTCTAATATTTGGGGTTTTCAAGGGATGGTATGCGCGCGCAGGTGGAGGGAGGAGCGTTGATGTCCGTGGGGCGGCGCCGGTCACCAAGTCCACCGCGGCCCCGCCCCAGCCGTGCCAAAGAGGCGGAGCAAGGAGCACTACTCTTGGCATACCTCCCTCTACGTGTGCCTCCCATCGTTCCTCCCAGTGGATTAACACGCTAGCTAACACTTCATCATTTAGCAAAGCGATCTGAGGCTTCTACCACGCTCAAGACGCCCCTGTAGCCTTCAGTAGGGCACGGGTAGGGATGAAGGGCATTAAAGAAGGGGCGGGTAGGTTCAGGGTGTAAGAGGGGTGCCACAGGGGTGAAGAAGGCATCTTTTGAAGGGTTCAGTTGGAAGGGCGTGAGTCAGCGATCGGGTCATTCTACCGTTGTGATCAATAAGTGAACGGGTGTGTGTGTGTGTGTGTGTGTGTGTGTGTGTGTGTTGATGTCATTTACTTCGTGTTGATGACGTTCACTCGTTGCCACACCTGACCTGACCTAACGTAACCTAACCACACCAGACCAGACCAAAGCTAGCGTAATCCACCAACGCCTAACCTAACCAGTCCAAACCGATACAAACCTAACCCAACCAAAGCAAACCGAACCCAACCAACCCAAACCACAGAAAACCGAACCAGACCGAATCCAACCAACCCAAACCACACAAAACCGAGCCAAACTGAACCCAAACCACACAAAATCGAACCAAACCGAACCAAACTGAACCCAAACCACACAAAACCGAACAAAACCAACCCAAACCACACAAAATCGAACCAAACCGAACCCAACCAACCCAAACCACACAAAACCGAACAAAACCAACCCAAACCACACATAACCGAACCAAACCGAACCAGACCGCCCCTAACTTAACCTAACCTAATCAATAAGCGTGCGTGCGTGTGTTGGTGATATTTAGCGAGGCTGTTGATGACACACGCTCGTTACTGGACAGAACCGCGTGGGCTGGATGGTTGCCAACTGATCAACAAGGAAACTGCCATCCATCCAACCCTCCCTTCCTGTCTCCCTTATTTATTCTCCCTCTTCTCTCCCCCCTCTCTTTCCCTCATATTCACGCCCTCCTTTTCTCCTCTCACTCATTTCCCGGTTCTATCTTCCTCTCTCCCTTCCTTTCTCCTTTATTTATCCTCCCTCTCCTCTCTTCCTTTCTTCCCTCCTCCCCTCTCTTCATCTCCTCATACACTTATTCTCCCTTCCTCCCCCTCTCCCCTTTCCCTTTCTTTCCCTCATATTCACTCCTCCTCACTACCCCTTCCCCCAGTACCTCTCTCCCTCCCCATCACCACCTCTCCAACCATTCCCCGGTTCCCCATCTGTCCCCAGTAGGATCCAAACTACAACGATGATACACAAGTGAAAGAACCCGCTAGATCTTTTCAGAGGTCCTCCTGCGGGCGTGTGGCGGGGGCGTGGCGGGGCGTGGGGGAAGAAGCGGTAAGCGGTGACATGGATTCTTGGTTTGGGCACCTTTTTAATATGTATGTAAAGATTCTAAGGGCGTGGAATAAATCGAATTTTCTTTTCTGTATCTCACTCGTATCCGGAAGAGGAGGAGGAGGAGGAGGAGGAGGAGAATAAGAAGGGAGGATAGGAAGGGAGGAAGGTAAGTAGGAAGGAAGGAAGGAAGGAAGAAGAAGAGGAATAGGGGTAGGAGGAGAAGGAGGAGAAGGAAGAAGGAAGGAGGAAAGTGGGAAGGAGCAGGAGGAAGAGGAAGAAAGAAAGAAATATGGAAAGAAAGGTAGAAAGGAAGGGAGGAGGAGGAAGAAGAGGAGGAGGAGGAGGAGGAGGAGGAGGAGGAGGAGGAGGAGGAGGAGTGACAGAAAGAGAAGCGCATATTGCTGATTTTTACAATAATATATTTTTTTTTACAAGGATACCTCCTCCTCCTCCTCCTCCTCTTCCTCCTCCTCCTCCTCTCCTCCTCTTCTTTTGACTCCGAAGAAAAGTGAATCCAAAAATTTAAATCTCTCTCTCTCTCTCTCTCTCTCTCTCTCTCTCTCTCTCTCTCTCTCTCTCACTACCCATTAAGGAATTACGCACACTTAAAGGTAACAAGTAGGATTTAACTCTCTCTCTCTCTCTCTCTCTCTCTCTCTCTCTCTCT
>NC_087194.1:3777514-3812514 GCF_035594125.1 Scylla paramamosain
TGGTCTGAAATGCACCTTGATATTTCCCCTTTTGATCTGGAAACTAGTCTATGTACCAGGCTGGCAATCCCACACAGGGCAGCCCAGACAAGGCACCACACACACACACACACACACACATCATTCTCTCTTTCTGTTGAATATTTGGCAGGCTCTAGAGGATGTTACTGGAGTTTTCAAAGGTGTTTTCATGATTCTAGTAACAGTTTGACAGGCTGTAGTGGAAGTTACTGGGGTTTTCAAGAATGTTTTCACAATTCTAGTGAGTTTGGCGGGCTGTAGTGGAAGTTATTGGGGTTTTCAAGGGTGTTTTCACAATTCTAGTAACAATTTGACAGGCTGTAGTGGAAATTAGTGGGGTTTTCAAGGGTGTTTTTATGATGCTTTAATTTGGTAGGCTCTAAAGGAAGTTACTGGGGTTTTCAAGGGTGTTTTCATGATTCTAGTGAGTTTTACAACCTGTAGTGGAAGTCACTGGGGTTTTCAAGGGTGTTTTCATGATTCTAATGAGTTTGACAGGCTGTAGTGGAAGTTAGTGGGGTTTTCAAGGGTGTTTTCATAATTCTAGTGACAGTTTGACAGACTGCAGTGGAATTTACTCAAGTTTTCAAGTGCATCCTCACAATTCTGATCATCTAACACACCACCCATAAGAAAAAAACAAAAACAAACCATGAGAACCAGCCTAGTCATCCCTCCAGTGGCCTTTGAAAGCACCACTGACAAGCAAACCGAGTCTTCAAAACCCAAGCCTTACAAACCCTACCAGCCTGACGAAACCAAACCACTTTCTACTTACCACATCGTACTTCCACATTTGGTTGCCGAGCCCTTTGTGGCAGCCGAAGAGAAGCACCGGGGCCCTCTCTCCCTTCAGGTCTGGCACGTCAAAACAGTTGTGGCTCTTTAGGGGTCGCAAGTCCTGTGTGAGGGAAGAGAAGGGTCAAGATTGGCTGGTGATTCTAGGTAGGGTGAGTTAGGTGATGTTAGGGTGAGTTAACCCATGTGGTGGCTAGTAATAGAAATAGAAGTTTAATGTTGACTAGTTAGGTTAAGTTAGGCTAGTTAGGTTAGTTAGGTAGGGTGAGTAGGTTAGGTTAAGTTAGGTTAATTTAGGTTAGGTTAAGTTAGGTTAGGATAGGTTAGGTTAGGTAAGGTTAGGAAGGGTTAGGTAGGATGAGATTAGGTTAGGTTAGGTTAGGTTAGGATAGGTTAGGTTAGGTAGGATTGGGTAGGATGAGGTTAGGTTAGGTTAGGTTAGATAGGTTGAGTTAAGCCTATGTGATGGCTGGTAATGGGAATATAAAGTTAATGTTGGTTTGTTTTGTTAGGGTATGTTAGATTATGTGGTTAGGTTAGGTTAGGTAATTAAGAAGGGAAAATGAGGTTTGAGTTTGGTTAGGTCAGGTTAGTTTAGGTAAAAGAGAAAGAAGGCTTAGGTTAAATAAGATTATGTTAGGTTAGCTTGGGTAAAAGAAACAAATGGTTAGGTTAGGTTATGTTAGGTTAGGTCAGGTTAGGTCATAAAAATAACAGGGCAAGGTTTGAGTTAGGTTAGGTTAGGTAAGAAAAATAAGAGACTAAGGTTTGGTTTGGATTAGGTTAAGTTAGGTTAGATTAAGTTAGGTTACATTAGATTAAGTTAGGTTCAGAGCACAGGGCCACATCCCAGCGGTGGAGACAGTTAGGTTAGATATTAAATTAGGTTAGGTTCACATCAAAGACCCACATCACAGCCCGGGACAGAGGCAGCTGGGTACCTTGTATGCCGTGAGCTGGAACATAAACTGAGAGCTTTGGCCACACTGCCCCAGGGAGTCCAGGCGGTCAAACTGCCCCTTCAGCTTGGAGTCCACACACAGCTTGGGCTCCGCCACACTCTGGATCTGCCCCATCAAGGTCAGGTCAGGTCATGGTAACAATGCACGACAAGTACAGGTTAAAATAATGGTAATAATAATAGCCAGGTAAAATTTTGATAATGAGACAAGAATTACAAATAAAATACAGATATCAAGAAAAAAAGCAAGAATTACAAATGATACAAAAAAGAAACAAGGCAAAATTAAAACTAACAAAAAACAAGAATTAGTAATAAAACACAGAAAAGATTGGCCGATATTTGCAACACCACCACCACCACCACCTCCCACCCTGACTTTCACTCCCTGCCTCCCTCGTGCCCCTCTTTGCTACACTCCCCGCACCAACCCTTCTCCCTTACCACTCACCGTTCCATTGCAGTAGTCAGGGGGCTCCACAAGGGGGTAGTGCTTGGTGAGGTCAAAGGCAATATTTTCCATGAACCACTTGAACGATTTGCACTTGTTCCTCTCCCTGACGGCTAACTGATCGCTGAGGTCACCTGTGCCCACCTGTCAAAGGAACAGGGAATAGAATAGACTCCAGGGGTGGGGGTCCTCAAGTTACGAGAGAGCAGACAGATAGACTAGTTTCCGTGTCAAAAGGGGAAATATTAAGGTGCTTTTCAGACCCTTCCCAGCCTGGACGTGATAAAGTGCACCAATAGATTAGGTTAAGCTATGTATATGTTGAATTATGTTTGTTTTGTGGCATGAATGAAATTTACTGAGTGGACTTCACATACAAAAATAGTAGTAGCAGTAGTAGCAGTAGTAGTAGTAGTAGTAGTAGTAGTAGTAGTAGTAGTAATAGTAGTAGTGTGGTGGTGGCGGTGGCAGTGGTGATGGTGGTAGTAGTAGTAGTAGTAGTAATCTATCACACACACTTCAAAAACACAAGAAAACAAAGGAACTAACAAAAAACAATTTAAATACAACACCATTTACAACACCATTCACTTTACACACCCATACTTAAAACATCACCCCTTACAGACCACAAATACACCTTTTAACACACCATAACCACACACAAGAACACTAAATGGAAGAAGCTGCAGGAAGCCATCAGGCCAACACGTGGCAGTCCCTGTCCACCCACACTCACTCCTACCCACCTCCACCTGTCCCCCTCATCCACCACCTACGGATCTTACCTTTAGCCAGCCAGGTTGTCGCATGTATAAGTATTGTTTGTATTCATCCATCCACACCTCTGCTACCCTGCGATAATTCTGGGGAGGGAAAAAGAGAGAGAGAGGTGAGGCTGTGCTGTCATTGGGGGGGTTGAAAGCAAGAAGGGAAGTATGAAGAGGTGAGGTTGTAGAAAAAAAGGTTAGGTTAGTATTAATTGTAGTAGAAAAAAGGTTAAGTTAGTATCTAATTGTAGCAGAAAAGATTAAGTTAGCATCAAATTGTACCAGAAAAGTATATTAACAGGAATATAAGGTGGTGATCTACATGAGAGAGAGAGAGAGAGAGAGAGAGAGAGAGAGAGAGAGAGAGAGAGAGAGAGAGAGAGAGAGAGAGAGAGAGAGAGAGAGAGAGAGAGAGAGAGAGAGAGAGAGAGAGAGAGAGAGAGAGAGAGAGAGAGAGAGAGAGAGAGAGAGATAAAATCACCCATATTCCTTACAACAAAATAATAAGGAGAATGAAAATGAAAGGAATACATGAACAAAAAAAAAAAAAATAAATAAATAAAGAGAAAGAAAGAAAGAAAAAAAGACAAAGAACATAATAAAAAAAAGACAAAGATTGAAAACACACAAACACACACACACACACGGACCACTCACAACCTTACAGATAAATACGACAAATTAATTTTAAAAAGACGGAACATTACAAACTTCACTCAATCTTATAAAAAAAAAAAAAAATAGTTACACACACACACACACACACACACACAGTCTTACCCTTGCAATAAAGTTTCCCTTGCGTGGGTTGGGGAAGGGGGCAAACTTGCGGTATATGTGCCCTATCCTGGAGCAGGGGGCGTCCAGCATGGTACCGTGACACTGCCAGATCTTGAAGGACAGCTCGTACTGCTCACCCCCCCCAGATGTCCAGGCCAGGGTCATAGCCACCCAGCTCCCAGAAGAACTTGGAGGAGATGGCAAACAGTCCTCCTGCCATTACCGGACTCCTGCAGGTAGTGGAAGGAGGTTAAAAGGGGTTATGAAAGTGTAAGGTTAGTATGACTCCTGAAGGTGGAACAAGTGGAGGAAGAAGGTTAGGAGTCATGGTGGAGGGAGGAAGCTTAGGAGGTACAGTCATCAGTCACTACCAAACTCCTGAAGGTGGAAGAAGTGGAAGAAGGAAGGTCAGAAGGACTTTGAAGGAGGAAGAAGGTAGGTTTCAAGGACTCCTGAAGATGGAAAAGGTTGACAGAGAAAGGTTAGAAGAACTGAAGGTGGAAGAAGTGGAAGAAGATTAGAACTGAAGGTGGAAAAAGTGGAAGAAGATTAGAACTCCTGAAGGTGGAAAAAGTGGAAGAAGGAGGTTAGCAGAACTGAAGATGGAAGAAGTGGAAGAAGGAGGTTAGAAAGACTCCTGAAAGTGGAGAACGTGGAAGAAGAAAGTTAGAAGAACTCCTGAAGGTGAGAAAAGTGGAAAAAGAAGATTAGAACTCCTGAAGGTGGAAAAGTGGAGGAAGATTAGAAGAACTGAAGGTGGAAGAAGAAAGATAAGAAAGAAGATACAGACTCTTCCAATATGCTCTCATCCTCAGCCAGCACAGGGAGTCACTTCCACTACATTAAGTTAGGTTAGGTTTTCTTTTTCACTGTCTCACCTGAAGGACTCTGGGATGTTCTGTAGGTTAGGTTAGATAAAGTAAGGTAAGGTAAAGTTAGGTTAGGTTAAGTTAGATAGGATTAAGTTTAGGTTAGGTAAAGTAAGGTAGTTAAGTTAGGTTAAAGATAAGATAAAGTTAGATTAGGTTACTTTTCTTTTCCCTGTCTCACTTGAAGGGCTCCGGCATGTTCTTCTCATCCTCGGGCAGCACCGGGAGCCGCTTGTAGTAAAACTCCCAGTCGAAGGCCCCTCGCCGCCCCTCGTCCTGCGCCCGGTACTCGAAGGTCTCAAAGTCTATCACATCAATGAAGGGACACACGGCTGTCTTGTAGTCCTGCGCGATGGGGTCTGTGGAGGAAGGGGGGGAGGGCACAGGTTCATTCATATATATGGGATACATAGTGTAGTGTTGGTTGTAGTTTAGATGCTTTAGATAGGAAGACCAGATGCTGTAGCTTAAAAAATAAAGTACAGAAACAAGCTTAAAAATAAATATATGAATAAGTAAATAAAAGAAAAAGTAGGTAAGATTAACCCACACATACCCATCAGAGAAAAAAAAACAATAATGAGAAATATAAAATGAAAAATAACAACACAAAAGAAAAAGAAACACAGAAACAGTCAGGAAAAAATAAATAAATAAGTAAAATAATAAATAAATACAGAAACTAGCTTATTCTGCCAACATACAAATAGTTAAGACTGAGCCTCACAAGCTGAAAAAGAAAGAAAAAAAAAGAAAAAGAATATAGAAACAAGCTAATCCTGCAAAAAAGAAAGAAAATAGTAACACACACATAACCAACAGAAAAAATAAATAAAAATAAATAAAATAATAAACAAAGAATAAACAATAATAAAAAAAAAACACAAAAAGAAGTAGATATACCCACAAATAGGTAAGAATAAGTAAGGTAGTAAATAACAGACAGAATTTTTGTAATATAAAACCAACACACCCAGGAGAGGAGGCAGCCAGTTGGTCGTGCACTCGGTGTGAGAGTCGAGGAAGATAAGCACGTCGGCAGTGGCATGCTTGGCCCCCTCCAGCCTGGCACGGATAAGGCCCCAGCGCTCAGGCAGCCGCACCACCCGGGCGATGGGCAGGTGGGTCGCCAGGTATTCATCCAGTTTTCTGCCCAGGAAATCTGTGTGGGAGTGACAGGTGAGCTCAGGATGTCCTACAGGAAAATGGAAGATGAATTTGAGATGTCCAAGAGGGAATGGTGGGAAAAACTGCATGGAAAAAAAGGGAAATTCAAGAAAAGAATGGTAAACTGGGAAATGGGAGCTGAACTAAGGATATCCTGCAGAGAATGATGGGAAGATTGCATGGAAAAATAGGGAAATTCAAGAAGAGAATGGTAAACAGAGAAATGGGGAGCAGAACAAGGGAAAATAGCAGAAAAAATAGGGAAATTCAAAAAGAAAATGGTAAACAGGGAAATGGGAACTGAACACAGGAAGCCCTATGGGGAACGAGTGATGGGAAAATGGCGGGGAAAAATGGGAAAACTGAAAAGGGAATGATAAACAGGGAAATGGGTCAAGGATAAGCTGGATATTTAAATGGAGATGGGTCAGCGCACACACACACACACACACACACACACACAGACACACACACACACACACACACACACACACACACACACACACACACCTTTAGTACTTGCATCATCCACCAAAATTATCTCCTTCAGCAGGTGTTTGGGGGAGCGATTGTAGGCGGAGACAGCAGTGCGAAGAAGAGTTGTCCAGTGTTCATTGTGGAAGGGCACAACCACTGCGGCTGTCGGAAGGTTTGCCAGGTACAGCTTCTCCTTGCACCTGTTGGGTTCATGCACTCACTGACCAGGCCTTAAACTCAACAATTCTATACTCTCTGTCTGTCTGTCTCTCTCACTACAACTATTTTGAAAGGCCACAGACAAAATCAGCCAGGTTCTCAAGAGTGTTTCTCCTGTTAGTAATGTAGAAATCTTGTTAATCTGTCACTAGAACCTTAAAAACACCTTTAAAACCTGTGTCACTTTACCATGACTGTATTGAAAAGCCACAGACAAGATCAGCTGAATTCTCAAGGGACAAAAACAGCTAAAGAAGACTCATACATGACCCCAACCCTTCACTCTAAGAAAACAGGCAAAGGAGAGGAAGAATAAGAGGAAGAAGAAGCAGTAGGAAGATGCAAAGGACATAAAAACAACTGGGGGGGGGGACTCACACGTGACGCCAACCACTCGCTCTCGGAAAACGGCCAAAGGAAAGGAAGAGGAGGAGAAAAAAGAGAACAAAATAACAAATACGCTTCTTACTTCGGATGTCGAATGTCCTTTAGCGAACGGTTGAGTGCTATCTCATCTGACAGCCTGGCGTTGAATCCGTTAACCTTGTACAGGTCATCCTTCTCCCTGTCAAGGCTGGCAGGGAGTGAGGCAGCAATACCCATCTCTCCTGCAATACACCTGGCTGTGTATACTCCCCTCGTACACCTTACCCCTTTGTTTGTATTGAGGTAATACAGCAGGTTTTCAAGTTACATGAGTTTTTTTTTGGGAAAGTATAAGGTTTTGAAAGTTTAGAAGGACAGGTTATAAAGATTAAGAAAGATGAAAAGGAAAACTGAAAAAAAAAAAAGGATAAATAATAGATGGGAAATTATGGAAATGACGATGAAATGTTGATGAAAATGAAGATGAAAATTTTGAAAGAGAAATAAAAGTGAAATTTTACAAAAAAAAAATGAAGATAAAAATTTTGACCTCCCCTAAAAAAAAAAAAGATAAACAAGAACAAAAATAATGAAGACAATAAAAAAACTAAAACAAAAAGAAAAAATCCTAACAATGACCAAAAAAAAAAGAAAAAACTAAAATGAAAAAAAAAATAATAATAATAACCATCATATCACCATCATCATCATCGTCATCATAATAATAATAATAATAATAATAATAATAATAATAATAATAATAATAATAATAATAATAATAATAATAACAACAACAACATAACAGTGCGTAGTGTAGTGGTTAGCACACTCGGCTCACAACCAAGAAGGCCCAGGTTTGAATCCCAAGCGCGGTGAGGCAAATGGGCGAGCCTCTTAATGTGTAGCCCCTGTTCACCTAGCAGCAAGTAGGTACAGGATGTAACCAGAGGGTCTGTGACCTCGCTGTCCCGGTGTGTGGTGTGTCAGTGGTCTCAGTCCTACCCAAAGATCGGTCACTATGAGCTCTGAGCTCTTTCTGTACGGGAACAGCTGGCTGGGTGACCAGCAGACAACCATAGGTGAATCACACACACACACACACACACACACACACACTCACCTGGGCCCTTCTGTCTGCTTTCCACCCGCAGGTAATCATGGTCATGGTAATCTTTCTTCCTCTCTCCTCTAACCACTACTACCCCCTCCTCCTGTAACAGTGGATAGGGTCATTAACTCTCTCTCTCTCTCTCTCTCTCTCTCTCTCTCTCTCTCTCTCTCTCTCTCTCTCTCTCTCTCTCTCTCTCTCTCTCTCTCTCATTTTAATTCCAGTCTTTCAATTTTTCTGTATTTTATTTATTTTTACTTACTTTATGTTACATTAGGTCACATTAGGTTAAATTAGGTTAAGTTAGGTCAGGTTAGGCTATGTTATGTTTAGGTTATCTCTCTCTCTCTCCCTCTCTCTGTGTGTGTGTGTGTGTGTGTGTGTGTGTGTGTGTGTGTGTGTGTGTGTGTGTGTGTGTGTGTGTGTGTGTGTGTGTGTGTGTGTGTGTGTGTGTCTTTCATATTACATCATAACTCTTTAATACAAAGCATCATTTTTCAGATTACAGGCAATAGATGTGTATGTGTATATATGAGGATTTATATTTACAATTCATACAAACCATGAATGTTATATTATAATTGTAGTTTGTAGTTTCCCTTATTCCAAGGAAACGGGCAGAAGAGAAGAGAGGATAGAGAGAGAAATGACATGTAGACAAATGATAGAATTACAAAGGATGGGAGGCACAGAGGAACATGTGAGGAAAATGGGCAAAGGAGAACAAGATGATGAAAAGATGAAGAAGGAAAGAAGAGAAGATGCAAGTGACAAAAAACAACAAGAGAAAACTTAGGAAACAGCTAGAAGAAGAAGAAGAAGAAGAAGAAGAAGAAGAAGAAGAAGAAGAAGAAGAAGAAGAAGAAGAAGAAGAAGAAGAAGAAGAAGAAGAAGAAGAAGAAGAAGAAGAAGAAGAAGAAGAAGAAGAAGAAGAAGAAGAAGAAGAAGAAGAAGAAGAAGAAGAAGAAGAAGAAGAAGAAGAAGAAGAAGAAGAAGAAGAAGAAGAAGAAGAAGAAGAAGAAGAAGACAGGAAGATACGAGTGACAAAAACAACTGGAGGAAACTTGGAAAACAGCTAAAGAAGAGGAAGAAGAAGAAGAAGAAGAAGAGGAAGAGACAGGAAAATGAAAGTAACAAAAACAAGTGAAGGAAACTCAGCAAAAGAGGAAGAAAGTAGCAATCTTATCCTCACCTCCCTCTTCACCAGGTCCCTGAGGGGTGTCGGAGACGAGGCCAGGATGACAAGGAGTGCCAGGATCCCCAGTGCCAGCAGCTTGCCCTGGTGCCGCACCCACAGTCGCCTCAGCCTCATGGTGCCACTGCCAACACTGCAGTTCCCGTCACACCGTCAAGCAGCCAACACCTGTCACTGATAAGGAGATAAGGTACGTGTGAACTGGCGCTTATCTTGCATGGCAGTGATCTAACCTAATATAACTCAACCTAACCTGACATAACTTAACCTAACCTGATATAACTTAACCTAACTTAACCTAACCTGACATAACCTAACATAACCTGATATAACCTAATATAAACCTAATCTAATATAACCTAACCTAAGTTGACCCTAACCTGACCAAACTGAACATAACATAACATAATTTGACCTAACCTAACATATACTAAGTAAAGAAAAAGAAAAAAAAAACAGAAAATGGAAAGACTGAAACAAGAGAGAGAGAGAGAGAGAGAGAGAGAGAGAGAGAGAGAGAGAGAGAGAGAGAGAGAGAGAGAGAGAGAGAGAGAGAGAGAGAGAGAGAGAGAGAGAGAGAGAATGTGGCAAACTTGACTCATAAACATACGCACATACACGATACACAAGTGTTCACCTGGCTTGTTGGCTGTGGTCGGGGGGAGGCAGGATAAAAGGTAAAGAGGAACAGGTGCAGATGTTATCACAGGTGTTGTACAGGTGAAATGACAGCCATGGGAAAAAATAACAGGAATAAAGATATGCATTAGATTAAGTTAGGTATTTATGTTGATACACACACCTATGTATAAGAAAATATTGCATACTGATATATATTTCATGTTATTTTTTGTAGTAGTAGTAGTAGTAGTAGTAGTAGTAGTAGTTATGCGGTTTTAATAATTCATATTTCAAGATTTATATTATTTTTCATAATCTTACTTTTTTTCTCAATATTTTTTTCTTGTTTCTTCCTTTCAAGATTAATATTACTTTTCTTAATTTCATTCATCTTTTTCAATATTTTTTTCTTGCTTCTTCCCCTCATGATTAATATTATCTTTTATAACCTCACTCATGTTAAATATTAGCTGGCATCCTACAGGGTCAGTGTCCCATAGGGTTAGCATCCTACAGGGTTAGTCTCACAGGGTTCAAAGGTTATGTTAGGTTTGATGACAGGAAGTAAATATTAACTGTAAAATTGAATAAAAACATTGGCATCTCACAGGGTCAGTGTCCCACAGGGTAAGTGTCTTGCAGGGCTTGAGTCCCTCATGATTTCATTCTCTTTCTAACCGATACACGGTTCCTTGATGACACACAACACAGGAATATTCTCGTTCCACAGCTACCTCGGAACACTTTACTGGCTATATATTGGAAACTCTATTCTCATAATCCATTTTCATTTTAGTAAATGTTTTATGCAGAGTTTGTAATGATGTGAATTGTTCCCTGCCATAGTGAAGGGGTTGAAGATTGGGTTGAGTTAATATACAATAATGGGCAGTAAATATTGACAATGAAATTAAATAAAAACATGGATTCTGCAAGGCCAGCGTCCCACATGTTAGGTTAAGTCACTTGATAATGGGCTGTAAATATTGACCATAAAATTAAAACCACATTACTTAAGACACACAGCTTCCCTGGAATCATTGGAAAAAAAAAAAAAAAAAAAGCACATATGAAATAACAACCTTAAATAATTCTAGGTTGGGTTAGTTTAAGTTAAGGTAGGGTAGGTAGGTTTGGTTAAGTTAGGTTAGGACAGGGTAGATAGGTTCAGTTAAGTTAGCTTGGATCTGATTAGGGTAACTTAGCTTTGATTAAGTTTGAATAGGTAAGTTTTGGTAAAGTTACATTTGAATAGGTTGTTAGGTTAGATTAGAAGTTAGATTTGATTAGGGTAGGTTAGCTTTGGTTGTTTGGATAGGTTAGGATAGGTACCTTTGGTAAAAGTATGTTAGGATAAGTTTGTTAAGGTTAAGTTTGGTTAGGTTAGATTTGATTAGCATAGGTTTGGTTTGGTTATGTTAGGATAGGTTCAGATTGGTAAAGTTTGGCCGAAGTTGATTAGTTTAGGTCCATCATTGGCAGATTGGTGTATTCCTAATATTTACCCCTATGCTGACCTATCCACACGTGAGCGAGCCCCAGACTGCTGTGCTTCTTACCCATCACACCCGGTAATGCGCTAATTACCACCTAATTTAGCATTTTGAATCTCGCAAGATATTTGAATATACTGATACTCACCTATATATGGCCCACGTCAGCCGGGAAACGCCATACAACAAGTAGCCAGGTGAGGGCAGGTGAGAGAGAGCGACCGAGCGAGCTGGCTGCCGCACCTGTCACCTCCCCCATACAAGAGTAACCTATCCCTGTCTTTTGATTACCAAGCCCTCCCCACGATGAAATGCTTGTGGTCCCCTGGTGGAATTAAATGCAAGGGTGAGGGCAAGGGAGGGTTCTGGTACTTAGGGTGTGTCAGCAGGAAGCTTCACCAGTGGTTTATTAAAGTTTTGTCATCTGGCGAGTGTTGGTACTTTTTTGTGTTTACGTGTGGCGGTGGCGGTGGTTACGTCTGCCTTGGTCCTTCCCTTCCCCTCCCCCTTCACCCCCTTCAGTTGCTGCTAATTCATACACAATAAACCGTCTTTTGATCCGTTTATTTTTTTATTTATTTTAATAGATAAAACATAAAAAAAGTACAAAATACAATAAAAAATAAACAGCTCACTCCTTCCCGGCTGCAGACGTCACAGCTACCTATGCGGTAATTGCACAGACGACCGTGTACATGTTAACACACACACACACACACACACAACAGTGGTAAAGGTAGTCTACAGACAGCTGTGCAATTGTTAATACACACACACACACACACACACACACACACACACACACACACACACACACCGTAGTGTTAAGGGTAGCCTACACACAGCCGTGCAATTGTTAACACACACACACAGTAGTGTTAAGGGTAGCCTACAAACGGCTGTGCCATTGTTCACACACACACACACACACACACACACACACTGTACTGTTAAGGGCACAGACAGGCGTGCAATTGTTTAAACACACACACACACACACACATTAGTGTTAATGGTACAGACGGCTGTGCAAATGTTAACACACACACACACACACACACACACACACACACACGCAGTAGTGTTAAGGACACAAACGGCCGTGCAATTGTTAACACACACACACACATTATTAGGCCCTCGTTACACTGCTGCTGCCCGGCAGACCACGGCTGATATAAATAGAATCCTCCTGGGAAACACAGGAAATTAAGTTAATATTTCACATTTTCTTGTTTTTCCTTCTCCTCCATCCCTTCCTTCTCCTTCCTCCTCGTTATTTCTCCTTTCTTTCTCCTACTCCCAAGTCTGAAAACACCTGGAAAACAGAGGAAATTACGCTAGACGTTGGTGGAGGGGGACAGGAGGGGAGGGAGCATAGGGAGGTAACGGATCTCGGTCCTCTGATGACGTCACGATTTGAAAATACGTACGTTGATTCATTTTGAAATTGACCCCTCGAAAAAATAGAGCTAGGCCGGAATGCCTTATAAATTCTAACTGGCCATGCCCTTTAACTAATACTGGAAATATAAAACCATTTCCGACTTGACTAGTAATAAAGACATTTTAAAAGAACTAAATGAAAAAATGTTGGAACATGAGCACGATAAAAACAGATTCTAAAGTGCATAAATCTGAGTTACTAGGAATGGAAAATACTTTAAAAAATCCGAACTATTTTTGCAAATAATAAAAATTTACCCACAAGCTGAAATAAAGAAACAAAAAAATAAAAAATGTCAGTTTTTCGACTTTTAACATGCCTATAAATCACTCTAAAAGTCCACACATTTAACTGAACAGGAATCACACACACTTTAAGAACCATGAACGATTTTTAGAAGCTATAAAATCTTAACTAGCGATCGAAATAAAAAAAAATTGTATGACGATATGTAAAATATTGCCGAAAAATCAACACTTATCTACACTGAAATAATCTCATAATCAACATATTTTCCTTAACACGCACATGAGAAACACTTGAAACATCACTAAATATTTTTAGAAACCATAACGTCTTACTTAAAACCCAAAATAAATAAGTTAAGAAAATATAAAATAATATTGGAACCGGGCCAGACTGTAACAAACCATCATGGCGGCCAGGGGGAGTTCAGCTGAAAACAAAGATGGCCGTCACTCCTCCCCGCTTATTATTTAGGTTATTCATCTACTTTCTGAGTTAATTTCGGCTCTGTGTGTCTCTTCCCTGCCTGTGTGTGTGTGTATGTGTGTGTGTGTGTGTGTGTGGACATGGACCTAACGCAGCCAAACCCAAAGTACAATAATCCCTAAGATATTAACCAACACAACCTATCTAATCTTATCACATATGTATACCGTACTTACAAGGCCTGCCACACTCCAGACGCTAAGCAGACTGCGGTAATATGCCGTGAACTGTATCGCTGTATTGTCTTGCAAACGTAATATTGCTTTAAAATATTTTCAGTAATAGTGTTTACCCTCCGTCCGCTCACCGTGACACCTAAGCACAAACTGAATCGCGCTTTATTTTTCCCGTGTTCCCGCGCCGTGACGTGCAGTGTTACCATTGGCCAGGCACGCAGAGGTTAAAAATGACTGGCGGGTGTTATAGGCACGTCATGGCCTGCAGCGTGCATAGAGAGCTCCACACTTACTCTGCTATAAACACACACACACACAGAGAGAGAGAGAGAGAATCATTCCCTAGACACCAGTATATTCAGTTAATTAAATCACCTGAATTGCGTGGGTGATATTAACATTAAAGCATCTTACATACTCCCCCCCTTCCTTCTTCCCTCAAAATACCTGAAAAAATGAGGGCAGGGGGGAAAGGAAACATTAAACACACTTGTCCCTAGGAAATACCTCAGGGGAAGTGGGGGCGGGCAGGCGGCGGCGTGGTAATGATAAATAGATAAAAAAAAGTTAATTTCAGGCTTCACTAACCACAATATTTATGCTATCCTTTCCTAACCATATTTCTTGTATTCTGTCCATATTTAAGCCTTCCCTGTCACATTTCATTGGGTATGCATGTTCATAAAGGCTTGATAAATTAATTTCTGACTTCACGAACCACAATATTTAATCTCTCCTTTCTTAATCTTATTTCTTGTATTCTGTCCATATTTAAGCCTTCCATGTCACATTTCATTGGGTATACATGTACATAAATAAACGCAATATGTATTTCAAGGTGGGTATGGCATAACTTTAAAATACAGGCAGCGTGAATACTTACACGCTGTCAGGGTCAGTGCGTCTGTCACGGCTGGGCCATCTTGCACTTGTCACTCCCTCCCATCACGAGTATTTTTTTTTTTTTTTTTTTTTTTTTGTACTATTACAGTGCTGATGTGAAAAATGAGAAAATAGAAAAATGAAGTTGGCAAAAGTTATCAAGTCTTTTCATTACAATCCACATAAAAAGAAACAATCTATATGCAAAAAAAAAAAAAAAATAAATAAATAAATAAAATAAATAAATAAAATAAATGAAAATAAAAAATAAATAAATAAATACAAATAAAAAAAAGTTAGCACAGGTAAATTTTTCATAAAAAATGGTTTTATGAAAAATTTACCAAATTCTTAGCTGCAAAAAATAATATTGTATATATATATATATATATATATATATATATATATATATATATATATATATATATATATATATATATATATATATATATATATATATATATAATACAATTTTATTTATTTAGAGCTAAGAATTTGGTAGTTTTCAGTATAAAAACCATTTTTATTATAAAAAATTTACCTGTCTGCTAATTTTTTTTGTATTTATTATATATATATATATATATATATATATATATATATATATATATATATATATATATATATATATATATATATATATATATATATATATATATATATATGTATATATATATATATATATATATAAACAAAAAAATAAAATAAATACAAATAAAGGAAAAAATTAGCATAGGTAAATTTTTTCATAATAAAAAAAGTTTTATATTGAAAAATTTACCAAATTCTTAGCTGTAAAAAATTATATATATATATATATATATATATATATATATATATATATATATATATATATATATATATATATATATATATATATTAACTATCAGTTATTCTATAATCTAACTTGTGAAAAAATTTCTTTGCCAAACCACATAAATTAAATAAATAAATAAGTAAATAAACCTGTACACTTTTTGTCACTTAAATATAAAAAAATAAACAGAATCAGTATTTAAATTTATTCATGGTATATTGTAGTTTAAAAAAAAAAGTACTCATACATTTTTATTATTTTTAATTTTAAAATGTCAAAACACAGAACCCTAAATTGAAGAATAATAAAATAGTCTGACCACTTCATAAAAAACGGGACACAAGGCTTGGGGTCGCTTCTGCTACGGGATTGGCTGGTGACTAGAACTGATCCAACCAATCACGTGCTTCCAACTCGAGAGATCTGGAGGAGGAGGAGGAGAGAAGAACAGGAGGAGGAAGGAAAAATAAGAATGAAGAAGAAATAAAGAGAAATAAAGAAAAGTAAGAGGAGGAGGAGGAAGGAAAAAAAAGGAAGAAATAGAAAAAAGAAATCAATTTGTAACTCACTGCCAATGAGAGAGAGAGAGAGAGAGAGAGAGAGAGAGAGAGAGAGAGAGAGAGAGAGAGAGAGAGAGAGAGAGAGAGAGAGAGAGAGAGAGAGAGAGAGAGAGAGAGAGAGAGAGAGAGAGAGAGAGAGAGAGAGAGAGAGAGAGAGTTACATAAAAGCAAATCTTCCTTCCATCCATCCATCCTTCCATTCTTCAGCAGCAGACAAGATGGGAGGTTGGCTTGTTGACATCATCATCATCATCATCATCATCAGTGGTTCAAATAGAAAAATGTGGCAATGATGTGAAGTTTAGCTGGCGTGTGTGTTTGTGTGTCTGTATGCGTGTGTGTGTGACCGTTGCAGACACTTCTACTTCTTTGCCTTCTTTTTTGGCTGCAAGAGAGAGAGAGAGAGAGAGATTAGAGATTTGTGACCTGGATATTGGTAAGCTTATGACTATCAATTATTCTCAAAGGCAATATAAATAAATAAATAAATAAATAAATAAATAAAGTTCTTATGGGCATTTCATGATTTTACTTTGAAATACTTAAAACTTTCAATCATTTTCAAAAGCCGGAGATGAATAGTTTGTTCTCTGTGTCTTTTCTTGTTAAACTACTTCTATCTATCTATATACCAGGCTGGCAATCCCACACAGGGCAGCCCAGACAAAGCTCCACACACACACACACACACACACACACACACACACACACACACACACACACACACACACACACACACACACACACACCCTTAGTCCTGTCAGCCCCTGGTGGAAAAAGACAGTCTAATCTAGTGGACCACCTTACTACACCCCCAAGAGCTTAGGCACACCACATCTGGCCATACACATCCAAAGCAAGGTCCCACTGCAAACACTGGTTCGCCCCTGCACCTTCATGCCAAGACTGTTCCCTACCCTGTACCTCCTCTGACCCTGAGACCACAGCAAATACATGGTACTCCCTATGTGCCCCACACTCTAACTGGGCTCATGTGCCAGTGGGCCACTCCAAAAGCACCTGAACAAATTCCCAGGGCTTGATGGAATCCATAAACGAGCCATAACTCTGATGTCCCCAAAAATCAAGGCATAAGTGAAGTGTTTGAATCATTAAGGCTTGGTTTCTTGACCTTTCTTTAGGACTGGCAGGGACTGGCTCTCTGTTACCCCTCTTGCAAAACAAAAACCAAACACTAAAAAAACAAACTAATAATCAAATAAATGAAATAAATGACAGACTATGGCTTTCCCTATCCCCATGTACACTTACAGGCGAGTCCTCCACCACCTCATCCTCATCCTCCTCCTCATCCTCGACATCCTCCTCGGCCAGCTCCTCAATGTCATCCTCCCCGATCACATTGGTCTCTGTCTGGTGAGTCCCACTGAGGTACACTGGCCCAGACCCCTTGGTGAGGTGGAACGTAGCTGCCTGGTCCTCCACTACCACCTGGGGAGATAGAGTTATGGTGAATGGTGTGTGGGGAGAGGTGGTGAGGGTGAAGAAATGGGTGCTTTGTATTCCTCTAGTGTAAATGGATCTACCCAGAAGGAGAGTTATGGACGCAGTGAAGGAAGGCATGGAGGTGACTGGGTGTGACAGATGGAGGAAAAGAAGGCCGAGTGTTTTATAGAAGGATAATTTGCTTGTGGTAACCTGTAATGGAAGCAGCCCAGAGAAGTGTTGATGCCTTGTTACGCCTTGTTACGGCTGTAGTCATTCTTTGCTAACCTTCCTGGTACGGTAATTGTTTGCATAGAGACACAGGAAAAAAAATTGAGGAAGCAGAAGGTTAATATTCTTTTGAAATTGTTTGAATGGAGACAAGAGAAAAGAGAGAAAAAACAGATTATTGTCTTTTAAATTGTTTGCATGGAGACACGTGAGAAAAGAAAGAAAAACAGGTTATTATTATCTTAAAATTGTTTGCACTTAGACACGAGAGAGAGAAAAGAGAGAAAACCAGTTAATATTGCCCTTAAAATTGTTTGCATGGAGACATGATAGAGAGAAAAGAGAGAAAAACAGATTAATATTGCCTTTTAAAATTGTTTGCATGGAGACATAAGAGAGAAAAGATTAATATTGTCTTTAAAATTGTTTGCATGGACACACAAGAGAGAAAAGAGAGAAAAAGCAGGTTATTTTTGCCTTTAAAATTATTTACATGGACACAAGAAAGAAAAGAAAGAAAAAAGGTTATCATCGCCTTTTAAAATTATTTGCAAGCAGACAGGAGAGAGAAAAAGAGGAAAAGAAATTAATAGTAGTTTTATACTGCAGAAATATTAATGGGAGCTTAGCACAAGATTAGCACAAAAAGTAACAGGAATTGAAGGAGAAAACTGAAGTAGCAGTGAAAGAGTTACAGTAATGCTGAAGTAATAAGAATACCCTGGAACACTGTATTGATGTCCATGAGGGCTTGCTAAACTACCCTTGCAACACTCATCAGGCAGTCACTACTAGAAAATCTCCATAATTATGATTAAGAGGCTGCTTGAAATATTAGGAAGGTCATGAAAGCATCTGTGAAAAGCATACCTTCCTTTAGACTGTTAAACACACACACACACACACACACACACACACACACACACACACACACACACACACTCTCACCATTATGAAAACACCCTTGAAAACCATAACAGCTTCCATTAGACCCTGTTAGACACAAGATATCATTCCAAAACACTTCAAAAGGACCCTCTCTCTCCCAGACACACACACACACACACACACACACACACACACACACACACACACAATTTTGCTAGACCCTGTTAGATGAGAGACAGGACCTTGAAACATTTAAAAAAGCATCCTCATCTCTCTCTCTCTCTCTCTCTCTCTCTCTCTCTCTCTCTCACACACACCTCCACACTGGATACATAGGAACCGCCCACTTTGGACACGTAAATGGGAATTCTCTGTTTCTTGTCGTTGAAGCCCATCACCTCCAGCTCCACCACATTGGCCTCCCCTACCTTGGCATCGGGGCCCAACACCACCTGCGGGAAGAAGGGAAAGGTGAACATTGGGAACAAACTAACTGAACCAAAGGAGAGGTGTAGGTGAGTGTAGAGATAGGAACTGTGAGGGAGGTGTTAAAATTATGTGTGAAGTTGAGAATAAGGTGAGTGCAGACAAACCATGGTAGATCAGGGCACAGGAGGGGTATGGGTGAGTCTAGAGAGGTAGGAACTGTAAGGGGAATGTTATAACTATGCATAAATATAAGATGCCATGAAAAATTAAGAAAAGTGTTTAAACTAGGCAAGAACTTAATATTTCTTCCACAAGCATATGAAAATGAGGTGAATACAAGGACAAACTAAGCTAAATCAGGACATATTTTAAGTATTGGCATAAGTAGAGGTGCAAACTGTAAGGAAAGTGTTCAAACTATGCGTGAACTTGAGATTCCAACCACAAACGTAGTAGAAAACAAAGAAAACTGTAAAGAAAGGACAATAATTAATGAGTGAGGTAAATGCATGGATAAACTATACCAAATCAGGGCACAGGAGAGCTTATGAGTGAGTGTTAAGGTGTAAACTGAGAAAAATGTTAAAAATGAATACATGTAAGACGACAAGAAGAAAACTGAGGAAAATCTTAAAGCTATGCAAAAACTTAAGACTTCTACCATGAACATAAGAAAATATTAAGAAAACCAGTAAGGAGGAAACAAAACAAGACAAAACTGAACCTATAATAATGAGTGAGAAGTGAATGCTGGAATAAATTAGACGAAACTTGGCACAGAAGAGGCATGGGTGAATCTGCAGGTATGAATAGTGATGAAAATATTAAAACTATCCAAAAATTTATAGTAGTAATTAGTAAACATGAGGTGAATGCAGGAATAAACTAGTAAATTAAAGCACAGAAGAGGGATAGGCGAGTCTCTAGAGGTATGTACAGCTGGGAGAATGTTAAAACTAAATATACAGAGGGAAAAAAAATTAAAACTATGCATGAACAAGACACAATTGAGTCTCTGCAGGTATAAACAGTGAGGAAGATGTTAAAACTACACATGAACCTTAAGTTTTCTTCCACGAATGTAACAGAACACTAAGAAAAAAAGTTAGGGAAGATTTAACAATAGACAACTGAATCTCACCAATAAGTTAAGAGAAAAATTTTAAACTCATTCTGAAAAACTTCCTCGTGAATCTGTGGTCAGCGAACGACTACTACTACTACTACTTCTACTACTACTACTGTGCCTCACCTGCCTGACGGAGAGGGAGTGTGTGGTGACGGTGCAGTCTACAGTGTTTTCTGTGGCTGTTCCCTCCCACTTCTGTTCCTTGTGAGCTGCATCAAGAGTAATACCTGCAGGAGAAGACACGCGTTACTAAGGAACACAAGGGAAGAACGCACACCTGCATCACAAAGGAACACAAGGGAAGAATAACAAAATCAGAAAGGAACACAAGGGAAAAACAAGCACCTGCATCAGAAAGGAACACAAAAGGAGGAATAACAATCACAAAGGAACATAAGGAAAGAACAAGTATCAACAAAACTCTTAGTAATTATTATTATTAGTAGTATTTATTTATTTATTTTTTATGTGAGAGGGGCACAGGTCAAGGGCAATAAAAGATATGAAAAAATAAAAGGCCCACTGAGGTGCTAATCCTTAAATAGAGGTCAAAAAGTGTCTTGTAACCTCCCTCCTGAAAGAACTCAAGTCACAGGAAGGAGGGAATACAGAAGCAGGCAGGGAGTTCCAGAGTTTACCAGGAAAAAGGATGAATGTTTGAGAATACTGGTTAACTCTTGCATTAGAGGTGGACAGGAGGAGGAAATACAGAAGCAGGTAGGGAGTTCCAGAGCTGCCATACATTTGTGAGGCTGTGATGTGCTGAAATGTTTAATGCAACACAATACACATTAGACAAGATAACAGGTATTACTGGGAAAACTTCAATCTGGTACAAGCCTGAGTGATGAAAATGTTAAACTTTTTTTACCTGTGGATTAACACACATGCTGCCAAAAGAGTTCACTAGTTTTCAGCCTAAGCCACCCTAAGCCACACCTAACCTAACCTAAGCCACACTTAACCGAACCTAACCATGTCACACCTAACCTAACCAAGCTTCACCTAATATAACTTAACCTAACCTCACCATACTTGACCCTAACCTAACCTCACCACACCTAACCATACTTAACCCTAACCTAACCTCACCACACTTAACCCTACCTAACCTCATCATACCAAAACCTAACCTCACCATACTTAACCCTAACCTAACCTAACCACACTTAACCCTAACCTAACCTAACCACACTTAACCCTAACCTAACCTCACCACACCTAAACTTAACCTCACCATACTTAACCCTAACCTAACCACACCTGACCCTAATCTCACTACCCCACGTGGGAACCAAAGCCAGCACGCCCTGACTCCCAACACCAAACTCCCCAACACACACAAACACACACACACACACACGAAGTTAGTTAAAGGCGTCAAAACATAAATGGTAATTATGAACGGGAAGCTTAACAACACTAACTCAACCGACCCTAACACCCAGCGGCACCCTGTTCACCCTAAGCAGGCGGGAACAGCAAATCCAAACGTGCACATCCTCAAAACACACGTGCAACCCACACCTGCTACTATTACATACAAATGCCATCTGTTCACCCTAAGCAGGCGGGGACAGCACACCCACACCTGCCCCAAGATCACTCTAAGCCACACCTGCACACCCTAAAACACACCTGCTACAGTGAACACAAACACCCTGGCGTCACTCTCCAACCTCCCATGTGCCGGTCCCACGCCTAACACTCCTTATTTCCACCCTACACAGCCCCTTCTGAGCCTCCCCCGGCCCGCCATTACAGTGCCCAGACCTCCTTACCCCAGAAATATGAGCGTTCCATTCCGCCACGCATAATGCAAAGACACACGAGGAAAAGTGAGCCGGTGTGCTGCCTCCACGTGTCCCGGCAGTAGTGTCAACAATGTGTGTGCCGCTCCCGCTCAGACCCAGACCCAGACCTCAGCTTCCCTCGCCCAGACCCAGACCCAGATTTCAGCTTCCCCCGCCCAGACCCAGACCCAGATTTCAGCTTCTCCCGCCCAGACCCAGACCCAGATTTCAGCTTCCCCAGCCCAGACCCAGACCCAGATCTAGACATTATTTCAGCTTTTCCCGGCCCAGACCCAGACCCAGATTTCAGCTTCCCCAGCCCAGACCCAGACCCAGATCTAGACATTATTTCAGCTTTTCCCGGCCCAGACCCAGAGCCAGATTTCAGCTTCCGCCTACCCAGACCCAGACCCAGACATCACATCAGCTTCCCTCCGCCCAAACCCAGATATTAGCGTTCTCACCCAGACCCAGACCCAGACCCTGACCTCAGCTTTCCCCGCCTATACCCAAACTTGAAAAAAAAAAAAAATAATAAATAAATAAAAATAAATACACATATACAATCCATATTTGTTTTTTTTTTTTAATGTAACAATAAATGTATCAATCAATCAATCAATCATTCATTTTCCTACATCTAGCACACCATATTTTCTCCAGGAACTCCTTCACTGCCTCAATCATCCTTTCATATCCAGACTTAAAAAAGATGAATAAATAAAAATAAATACACATCTACAATCCATATTCGTATTTTTTTTCCCCCTACATCTAGCACACCATATTTTCTACAGGAACTCCTTCACTGCCTCAATCATTCTTTCATTCATCTATTTACACAGTCCCAGCAGCAGCATTCTTGGCCTTCCTGTTTTCTCCACACTTTTATTCTTGTTTCACTCGCATCGTTTCTCTTGTCTATCTAGTCCCACCTAGAACGAGAAAAACTTGCGCACCTCTTCCCCGCTTTCTTTATAGTGCTATTTTTCTTTATTTTATTATTATTTTTTACTATGCTCTGTATAACTGCATGGTTTATTATTGCCACCATGATAGTTGCTATTTCTTATATTAAGATTTCGTCTTCGTACCTGTTCTCTGCATATTATCGTACTTTGGTTCTCAAATTACACTGGATTATGCTAACCACTGTTGCAAAATGTAATGTAGATTTTAATATTACTTCATGCAAGTTTTTAGTGTATAGTTGGTCAGTGCAGACCAGACCCTACCTTCGTACCTGCAGCTACCATTATTGTACTTTCATATTGAAATATCTCTGCGGTTTGTTAGCATATACTTTATTATACTTCTCGCGTTACAATTCTAGAAATAATCATCTCTGTACCTACCGCATTATTATTGTACTTTCAATCAAACAACACTGAAATTAATCGTTTATTGTTGCAAAATATATATAGAATGTTGTCTTCTTCGAAAGTACAATTACCATTACATTATAATTTTACTCGAATGTTAACATACATTTTGTTGGTACATACATTATGGTTTGTCAGTTTCTCCCTCTCTCTCTCTCTAAAACTAAACAGTAGGGAGTACACACAATTCATTTTGCATAATAATAATAACAATAATAATAATAATAATAATAATAATAGTAATAATAATTCTTTGGTCCACAGCATTATAAACAAACTATATCAATTTAAATACATAAATTCTAATAACTATCACCCACACACACAAAACACACTCACAAACACAATAACTCTTTAACATGAAAAAAAATGACTAGTTTCAGAAAATTATCAATACATGAATGGAGATCAAAAAGTATCACTCAATATACACGACTAGATCTTTATGAGGGTCAGATATCTGGATATGTCAAAAGCTGATGACCAAGACTGAAAAAAAAAAAAAAAATAAAAAAAATAAATAAATAAATAAAAAATAAATAAATAAATGAAAAAAAATGTAGTAGTAGTAGTAGTAGTAGCAGTAGAATGGAACAGACACAGTTATCAGAAGTAGTAGCAGTAGTAATAGTAGTAAAAAATGACTAGAACAGACTCAATTTTCAGTAGTAGTAGTAGTAGTAGTAGTAGTAGTAGTAGTAGTGGTGGTAGTAGTAGTAGTAGTAGTAGTAGTAGTAGTAGTAGTAGTAGTAGTAGTAGTAGTAGTAGTAGTAGTAGTAGTAGTAGCAGCAGTAGTAGTAGCAAACAAGAACAGCCTTCACAATCAGCAAGTTATTAATACAATCAACAGAGAGCTTTCAAAACAACAAGGGTGAATAGACAGGTGAAAAACAGGTGAACAGATAAGACAGAGGTGGCTAAACAAGTGGAGATAGGGACAGACAGATGAAGTAAATACAGAGATAGACAGATGAATAGATAGATAGATAAATACAGGGATAAACAGGTGTAGACAGAGATAGACAGCAAGACAGGTGAATAAGCAGTAAAGACTGGTGTAGAGGATAGACAGGTGAAAACATACATACATACATACAGGGATACACAATGACCACCTTATGTATACTAGCTTGCTACAAGTCTACCTCTTTAACATTACTGTATACTCAAATTATCACAATATGGATGGAAATTGTTGTAATTAGCCTAAATAAATCCTGGATATATTGAAGTGTTTTTGGACAAGGCGAGTTTGTTATGCCAAAGTTGTTTCTTTCTCTTCTCTTGTGTTCTTTTTATGTCTTCCTTTTTTTTCTTCTCTTTGCATCCTCTCATTCATTCTTTGTGTTCTGTTACTTATCCTCTTTGCATCCTCTTCTATTCTATCATTGTTCCTTTGTGTTCTCTTTTGTCTCCTTTTTTTCTTCTTTTCACATTCTCTCTTTTTTTTTTTTATGTAGGAAGGACACTGGCCAAGGGCAACAAAAATCTAATAAAAAAAAAAATGCCCACTGAAATGCCAGTCCCATAAAAGGGTCAAAGCAGTGGTCAAAAATTGATGAATAAGTGTCTTGAAACCTCCCTCTTGAAGGAATTCAAGTTATAGGAAGGTGGAAATACAGAAGCAGGCAGGGAGTTCCAGAGTTTACCAGAGAAAGGGATGAATGATTGAGAATACTGGTTAACTCTTGCATAAGAGAGGTGGACAGAATAGGGGTGAGAGAAAGAAGAAAGTCTTGTGCAGTGAGGCCGCGGAAGGAGGGGAGGCATGCAGTTAGCAAGATCAGAAGAGCAGTTAGCATGAAAATAGCGGTAGAAGACAGCTAGATATGCAACATTGCGGCGATGAGAGAGAGGCTGAAGACAGTCAGTGAGAGGAGAGGAGTTGATGAGACGAAAAGCTTTTGATTCATTCTCTTTGTGTTTTCCATTTTCTTCTCTTTGCATTCTCTTCTATTTTCTTTCTTTCTTGTTCTCTTCTGTTGTCTATTCTTTGCTTTCTCCTCCATTCTATCAGTTCAAGTTCTCTTCCTCCATCTCTCTTCCAATTCTTTATCTTTGTCTACTCTTCTGTTCTTTCATGTCCTCTTCATTTCTTGTTTGCTTTCCTTCTCTTCTATTCATTCCTTAATTTTTTCTTCTACTTCCTCATTTTTTACTCTTCTTTCTTAACTGTTCCTCAAATTCTCCTTCCCTTTTTCTGTTCTCTTCCTTTCTACTTCTATTCATTCGTTCATTTCTTCTTCTAATTCCTTATCTTTTCTGCTCTCCTTTCTTTACTGTTTCTCAAATGTTCTTTCCTTTTTTCTGTTATCTTTTTCTCTTCTATTCATTCCTTCATTTCCTCTTCTAATTCTGTATCTCTATCAAATCTTCCATCTTCCATTGCTGCTCAAGTTGTCTTCCTTTCTCTTCCATTCATTCTTTCACTTATTCTTCCAATTTCTGATCTTTAACATTCCATTCTCTACCAGTCCTTAAGTCCTCCTCCTCTTCTTCTTTATGCTGCCATGAACACCTCAGCCACTGGCATATTAATAACAGCAGTAAGGAGTGGCCTTGACGACTTTCCCTTCACCACAAACACCCTCACTGTGTCAGATATGCCAAGCTCCGACACACAGGTCAGTAGGGTTTCTGCCACATGAATGATGCCTGGTACTAGGATTGGGATCTGTAAGGTAGAGGAGGTGGATGAGAAGGTGGTGGAGGAGGTGGATTGATGGTCAAGTATGTGTTTTGTGTGTCTGAAAAGGATGGGTGGGTTTATATTTGTTTTGTGTGTTTTATCTTGTTTTTTTTTCATTAATTTGTTTCTTCTTATCCATTTATCACTTTTCCTCTTAGTCTGAGGCATTATAAGTCTTCTATCATGTCTATTTCTCTAGTTTTCCTCTAATTTCCATGTTTTTCCTGTGTTCCTTTTAGTCTGACCCATTACCATATCTATTTATCTAGTTTTTTTTCTCTAATTTCCACATTTTTTCTTGTTTCTCTAGTTATATAATTTTTCATGTTTACTGTGTTTCTCTAGTTTCCCCTTTCATATGTGAGTGTTTCCTGCCTGTGTATGTGTGATGAGTGTGTCTGCAAGGTCTGGGTGAGGTGTTCCAATGTTTTGCTGTGTTTCTCTTGTTTTTCCCTCAATTTGTTTGTTTCTTACCCCTGTTGCCTTTCATTTTAGTCTACTTTAGTCTCAGTCTTGTTCTCTGTTTATTTTTCTAGTTCTTCCTTTAGTTTATTCACTCTTCTGTCTCTACTACTTGTTCTTCTAGTCTAATCAAGTCTATTTTTTCTTTCCTATTTATTTCCTTGCCTCTGGAGAAAGCTGTACTTTTTTTTAACATCAAATTGTATCCCCTTTCTTATGTGTATGTGTGTGCTAATTGTCTGTCCTTTCTTAACTTTTGTATATGTGTGTGTTTGTGTGTTCGTAAGTGTTTCCTGTGTGTGTGTGTGTGTGTGTATGCCTCACCTGTATATATGACTTGTTGACGCTGTACACGCGGTCATCACAGTGGAAGATGACAGCCAGGTGGAGGGAGGGGCAGGAAGGGGAGGTGTTCTGGAGCTCCACTCTCAGCTTGAAGGTCGGACCGAGGCCCAACACCTGAGGGGAGGCTCAGTGACTTAGCGCCAGTTCCACACTTTTGTTTGCTAACCAACAAAAATACAAACTTAGACTTTTCCTTTAGTATACAAAAAATTTAAACTGGTGAGGGAATAAGGCCAATTCTACACTCTTTTTTGTAAGCTACCTAACTAAAATGCTTCTCATGTTGCTTTTGTTTGGGTGGCTTACCAAGGGACAGTATTACTTGAATTTTGTATAGGGTCACTAAAGGCAGTAAGAATGAAAAGAAGAGGAAGCAGTGTTTGAGAAGTGCTAGTGTTTGAGGTACTAAGAAGGGAAAGGCAAGCACCTGCATCACAAAGGAACACAAGGGAAGAACAAACACCTGCATCAAAGGAACACAAGGAAAGAACAAGCACCTGCATCACAAAGTAACACAGAAGAAGAACAATACAGGTCACAAAGGAACACTAGGGAAGAACAAGCACCTGTGTCACCAAGGAACACAAAGGAAGAACTTAAAATTATGTGTAAAATAATAATGGTAATAATTAACTATTTATTGAAGCCAAACAATCTTTTGGGTGGTAAATTACATTGAAAATAAATAGCTAAAAGAACATTAGAGCAATAAAATTCACTTCAGGTATAGAAAGAAAGACAAAGAAAGAAAGAAAGAAAGAAAGAAAGAAAGAAAGAAAGAAAAATGTGGTTTGTTTGAGAGGTACAGGAATAAAGAGAAAAGAAAGAAAGGTAAATAAGGAAAAAAAGAAATGAAAGCTGTTTGTTGGAGAGATACTAGTTCACTTTAGGTACAAACTGCAAGAGAAATATGGAAGAATGTAGTAAGTTCAAGAATTACTAGTGTGTTTGCAGTAGTACATAAAAAAATTAAGAGTATGTTTATAAGTAGTATGTTTAAAAATGACTAGTTTTTTCGGAAGTTCAAGAATTATTAGTGTGTTTGCAGTAGCACACAAAAAAATTACGTGTGTGTTTGTAAGTAGTATATTTAAAAATTATTAGTTTTTTCAGAAGTTCAAGAATTACTAGTGTGTTTGCAGTAGTACATTAAAAAATTACGAGTGTTTGTAAGTAGTATGCTTAAAAATTGCTAGTTTTTTCAGAAGTTCAAGAATTACTAGTGTTGGCAGTAATACATTTAAGAAGTAGTAGTGTTTGCAGTACCTGGGCAGAGAGTTTGAGGGGCTCGGTCTGGGAGAGGGAGATGGGGTTGCTGCTGGTCTCAAGGGCCTGCACGTATGACCGGGCGGTGCTGAGGCGCAGGCGGTACAGGTCATGCTGGAACACTCGGTGCATCACTGTAACATGACGCACGGGTGAGGTGAGACATATGGGGGAAAATAATGGGTAAATAAGTAAATACATAAACCAACGAACAGAATAAAATAAGTAAATGAATATGATGAAATAAGCTAAAACACAACAAATAAATGAAATACAATACAAAATAAATAACTAAATAATAGAGTTAACTAAATGCAGAATTAGAGAAGATGAGACAGAGGGCAAAAAAAAAAAAAATAAATAAATAAATAAATAAATAAATAAATAAAAAATAAATAAATAAATAAATATATAAAATAATCCTTATGAATTAATTAATTTTAAAATATACATAAAAAGAAAAAATAAATAAGTAGCAATAAATAAATATTACTACTACTACTACTACTAAAAAAGTTACACAGGTTTTTAAGGGTGTTTTTACGGCCACAATGACAGATTAACATTATTAACAACAAACACTCTTGAAAACCCAGCTAACCATCTTTGAAGGCTTTGAAAACAGTCAAGATGAAGAGAAACAGGCTTTTAAGGATGTTTTCATGGTTCCAGTGACAGATTAACAAAATTTCTACATTATTAACAGCAGAAACACTCTTGAGAACCCAGCTAACCATCTCTGAAGCCTTTGAAAACAGTCGCGGAGAGAGAGCCAAGCGTTACAGAATAGTTAGAACTGGCTCAACTTACACACACAGTTCTCCCTCTCTCTCATAGTCTGGTCTACAAACAGCTTAGTCTTCTTGGGGATGTTCAGCTTCACCACCTGCCCCTGTGACGGCCCATCTGCGTCCTGGATGTCAAACCGAGCTGTTCTCTTCAGTATCTTCACCACCAGACCGCCTCCTAATGAAAGGCTGGTGTTATTTCTGTTATGTCTCAATGTACTGTAGCTGTCATACCATTCATTCCTTTTACCTTTCATTTTCTCCCCACTCCCATAAACACATGAATTCATCTTTTATTTTTCACTTATGCTCCTTTCCTTTTCATCTACACTCATCATTCACTGCCACAATACTTTCCTTCATTGTTTATCTTATCATTCACAATATCCTACACCTTTCATTTACTCCTTTATACCTTTCTTCATCTCTATAACACCTTTCCTTATCTATTACTCTTTATCCACACTCATTACCCATCTCCTCACCCATCACTCATGCCCCTCAACACCCTACACCCATCATTCACAACACTATACCTGCATTCATCCATATAACATCCTTCCTTACCCATTATTTTCTCTCCACACCCCTTACCCATCCCCTCACCCATCACTCACACCCCTCACCTTTCAAAACAAGAACCAATGTGTTATCCTCGCGGCCGAACCGACCAAACCTCATGGCGGACACTCGGTCTTCAGTGTGTATTGTGTCAACCAGGTGTTTGTCTCGGTAGATGAGCACCCGGTTGTCGGCCAGAGCCAGCGCCACCAGGGTGAGGCTCAGAGTGCGTAACTCCAGGCATTCCAGACACAGCACGGCCCCAGGGAGCTTGATGCACCATAGTCTCTTCCCCTGTGGGTGTGTAGGGGTAAGGGGTATGAAGTATTGTGAATGAGGGGAAGAGGTGATGCCTTAACTAAATGAAACATCTCAATAAAACATTATCTTTCACTCTCCCACACTTTCATTCATTCATTATCTTTCATTCATTTCCACAAATACATAATTCATCTTTCACCTTTCATTTAACGCCTGAATAAAACACCTTTGAATTAAAACACCTTAAAACATGACTACTACTACTACTACTACTACTACTACTAAGAGGGACTGGTGGAGGTTACTGAAATGAAAATGCAAGAAAAAATAAAAATAAAAAGGAGAACTGGTGAACTATTTTGACAGTATAATAAGCATTAATCCTAAAGTGCAAAAGAACCAACACACACACACACACACACACACACACACACACATACACACACACACACACACACACACCTTATTATTGAAGGAGTGAAGGTGGTGGTCCATGGTGGCCACAATAACAGTCTTGTCCCGACGAATGAGGCCAACGGGCTGGGAGGTTAATTCAGCAGTGGGCCGGCCAATCTTGGTGCCCCGTTTGAGCGTGTATATCTGGCCGTTGCGACACGCCACAATGATCCGGTACTCCACATCATACAGGCCTGTCACTGAGAGGAACACTGGGACGCTGGGTAGACTCATCTGTGTGTGGGGGGAAAGAGGTACTGAGGGACACCAGTACTGTCAGGTGTACATCTAGAGAATCTGTTGCTGCTTCTACTACTGGTAATAAACAAGGAAGCCTCAAAACCATCAGGAGTAAGTCAAGAGAGGATCTGATGTTACTGCTACTATTACTACTACTGCTACTACTACTACAACTAACTACTACTACTACTACTGCTGCTGCTACTACTACTAAACAAAGGGGCTTCAAATCTATTCAAATCATGAGAGGATCTGATGGAAACCCTTTGAATACCTTTGGAAGCCCTTACTAAACTTTGAAGACTTCTAGACTCTCTGAAGACCCTATTAGACTATTTGAAGACCTCTAGAATCTTTGAAAACCCTGGCAGACCCTCTGAAAACCCTCTTAGACCCTTTAAACACCCTTTAAAGATCCCTGGACTCTTTGAATCCCCAACTAGACCCTCTCAGGACCCTCTGAAAACCATCCTAGATCCTTTCAAGACCCTTCTATGCCCTTTGAAGACCTTCCAAGACCTTTTAAAAACCCTACAAGATCCCCAGTAGACCTTTCAAAGATCCTACTCAGCTCTTACACTGTTGAGGATAGTAAAAGCCTCAGGATCCAAGATAAAGATATTTGCACTCTCTGTACCCAAGACCAGGCAGGAGATTGCGTCATCCTCCGAGTGGCTCTTCTTCAGGGTGGAGACGCAGGTCACTACTGTCTGTGGGAGGAGGTGGTGGGGTTACTGCTGGGGTGAGGGTACTGGTGGAGGGGTGAGGTACTGGTGGGGTGAGGGTACCACTGTGGGGTGATAGTATTTGGGGAGTGAGGTTACTGTAATACAAGAACAATAAGAAAGAGAACAAGAAAGAGAACAAAAAGAAAATGAACAAGAAGAAAGAAAATAAGAAAAAGCTAGTTTCTCAGATATGTAAATAAAAATCTATGCAACACAGACCAAGCCAAACACAACACAACAAAATAACACACACACACACACACACACACACACACACACACACACACACCTATGCAACACCAACCAAATACAGCATTACACAAGACAGCAAAACCCCCCACAAAAACAAATAAATAAATAAACAAATAAAAAGCAGACAAATATAAAAATACCTCTCTTAATGCAATCAATAAAAAATAGAAATAATAAAATAATAAATAATCTCTCTCTCTTTCTCTCTCTCTCTCACCTGCCGCTTGAGAATGAACCCCTTGTGCTGGTCAAGAAAGGCAGTCTGGGAGGTGTGGTCCGGACACATAAGGAACCTCTGGGAGCGCGTGGTGAGGCCGCACTCCCCCACCTCCTGCCGCAGGGAGTCCAGGATCTCGTACAGCATGCTCACGTCCAGCAGGTCATCCCGCGCCTGAAGGAGGGGATGAAGGTGAAGGAGTGGTGGTGAAGGAAGTGTGTGTGTGTGTGTGTGTTATGTAGGAGTTTGATATATGAGTAAATGTGTGTGTGTGTGTGTGTGTGTGTGTGTGTGTGTGTGTGTGTGTGTGTGTGTGTGTTTACCTAGTTGTAGTTTATGGGAGGAGAGTAATCTCATAGTATCCCATCTCTATATCTACCTAGTTTTGTGTGTGTGTGTGTGTGTGTGTGTGTGTGTTTTGAGTACTTCATCTTCACAGTGGGAGTTAAATGAATGAGTTAGTATGTTTGTATGTGTGTGTCTGCAAGTGTTTTTGTCATCATAATAATTCTGCTTCTCTCTCTCTCTCTCTCTCTCTCTCTCTCTCTCTCTCTGCCTGTTTTTTACCCATTGATGCATTTACATATTTAAAATGAGTGAATATTTTTATATGTCAGTTTGTTTTATGTAGTATAAGTCAAATAAATGAGCAAATATATTCACGTGTAAGTGCTGTTCTAGTCATAATTATTTTGGTTAGCATTCTTGTTTTCCTTAAGTGGACAGAAGTAAATATGAAAACAAAATAAATAAATAAAACAAAATAATAAATAAATAAATGAAATATAAATAAACAAATAAATAAGTACAAAAAAAATAAATAAAAATCATATTGAAAAATTTCTCATTACAGTGAAAAGTGAACGAATAAATCCTAAATAAAAATTAACAGAAAAATTATAATGCTTAAGTAAACAAGATCATCACAATACAACCAAACAGTGAATAAATATGAACGCAAGTAACGCACGGTACAGAAAATAAATTAAGCCACGTACACAAAACATTGATGATCCTAAAAATAAATAAAACAACACAAGAATAAATAAAAAGGCACAAATAACAGTGACAATCCTGAAAAAAAAAAAAACTGCATAAAATGATAAGAACCAATAAAAAAAAAAAAAACATAATAAAAAATAGAATTAAAGAGAAAATAATAAGCACATAAATAAAAAGCAAAAATCCTGAAAAAAAAAGTAAAGGAACAACACAGTGAAATCACAGTGGAAAGAAGCTAAAAACAATGAAAACAACTTGATGACAGGGAGAAAAGACCTAAAGACTGAAAACTGAATGGAAACATCTAAAACTGTGAAAAGATAAAAAAAAGAGAAAACAAGTTGAAAAGATCTAAAAAAAAAAAAGGTTAAAAGCAGGGTGAAAAGATTTAAACAAGGCTAAAAACAGGATGAAAAAGATTTAAAAAAAGGCTAAAAACAGGGTGAAAAGATAAAAAAAAAGGCTAAAAACAGGATGAAAAAAGAAAAAAAAGCTAAAAACAGGGTGAAAAGATTTAAACAAGGATGAAAACAGTAAGAATATCTACACCTGGGTGAACACACTGAAAACAAAGTGAAAATAAGGTGGAAACAATGAAAACAGGATGAAAACAACAAAAACAGGGCAAAAATAATTAAAAATATAGTGAAAACAATGGAAAACAGGGTGAAAACAGTGAAAATGATGTGAAAACAATGAAAACAAGGTGAAAATAATGAAAACAGGATGAAAACAGGGTGAAAATTAGGTGAAAACAATGAAAACAGGATGAAAACAATGAAAACAGTGAAAAATGGTGAAAATGAGAAAATAATGAAAACAGTTAAAAAAATTAAAATGGGATGAAAAGTGAAAATGAGGTGAAAACTGAAAAATGGTGAAAACAATAAAAATGGTGAAAACAATGAAAACACAGTAAAAACTATGAAAACATGGTAAAAACAAAGGAAACTTGGTGAAAACAATTAAAACAAGGTGAAAACAACAAAAGTAGGGTGAAAACAGAGTAAAAAATAAAAAAAAAGATTAAACACTGAGTAAACACCCCAAACAGGATGAACACACTGAAAACAGGCTGAAAAATCTTCAAGAAGGTTGAAAACACATTAAAAACATCTAAAATAGGGAGAAAAATAATTAAAACCAGGGTGAAAATATTGCGAAAACTGCATCCTGGCGCCACACACCTGACCCCAGGCATCAAACTCAGCTGGGTTCACCTCCAGCGTCGGCAGCGTGAACTTGAAGTATGGACGGAGGTTCTTGTATATATAAATGTAACTCCCTGAGGCAACGGCAACGGCTGTGAGAAGTTAGTTTAGGTTAGGTTGGGGTTGGGGTTGGGTTAGGTTGGGGGTTGGGTTGGGTTAGGTTAGGTTAGGTTAGGTTAGGTTGGATTAGGTTAGGTTAGGTTGGGTTGGGTTAGGTTAGGTTGGATTAGGTTAGGTTAGGTTAGGTTAGGTTAAGTTAAGTTTGGTTAAGTTAACTTCAATTAGGTTAAGTTAGCTTTGGTTAGGTTAAGTCAGGTTAGCTTAGGTTAGGTCAGGGGTGTCAAAAACTGAAATAATCTCAAGGACCAATTGTACACTTAGCCACAATCTCAATTTTATAACAGCATGCAGGGCGTCCGTGAGTTATGCCAGAGTCCAAACTGTGAACCAATTTTCAGCCTAAGTAAGCTAAATAAGGAAAGAAAAAAATAAAAAATAAAAGAAAAATAAATAAATAAATAAATAAATAAATAAATAAATAAATAAATAAAAAATAAATAAAAATAAATAAATAAATAAATAAATAAATAAATAAAATATATAAAAAAAATAATAATCAAAACTCCCCCTCACCGGGGCCTAATCACTCTCACCTGGCACCCTGGGTTCTGTGGTGTCCATGTGGAAGGTTATAACACCTGTGGGCAGATCAATCAAGGTGTTCTCGGACATGAGGTTCGTCCCCTTGTACACCTGAGAGAGAGAGAGAGAGAGAGAGAGATAGAGAATAATTTTGTTTTCTCTTTTTCTTTCTTTATCTTTTCTCTTTCCTCTTTATTAATTGACAGTTAAGAGAGAGAGAGAGAGAGAGAGAGAGAGAGAGAGAGAGAGAGAGAGAGAGAGAGAGAGAGAGAGAGAGAGAGAGAGAGAGAGAGAGAGAGAGAGAGAGAGAGAGAGAGAGAGAGAGAGAGAGAGAGAGAGAGAGAGAGAGAGAGTCACCTTCAGTTTCATGTTATATGCTCCAGTGCCAAGATCTGCAATGATTAGCTTGGCCTCCCCATCCCCGTGCAGGTCGGCAAGAGCCATGCAGGAGCTGAAGGTGTACAGGGCTGCCAGGGGGTCGTGGTGGGCCGTCAGCCATCGCTCGCTGCAAGAAGAAAATGAGAGTTGGTGTAGGAAGACATCAGACCTATACATGGCAGTTCCTGAAAATGAAAAGAGGAAGGGAAAGGAGAAAGAAGTGTGGGAATAGGAAAAGGAAGGAGAAATTGAGATTGAGAGAAAAAAAAGGGAAAAAGGAAAAGATGATGAATT
>NC_087194.1:3817514-3837514 GCF_035594125.1 Scylla paramamosain
ATCCTCCCCGAAGATTTTCCGGCTCAAATCCGACCGCTACGCAGGGAAGAACAGCACACCGGCAACAGCTCCATCAAGTACCCGACCGCCTCGCAGCCACCTCTATCTACGCCCACAGAAGTGATCAGCTGGCCTCATTCCTACGACCCAACGCCACAGCAGCGTGCGGGGCACGCTGCTGCTGTGATCAAGGCCTTTCCCAGCGTCTTCGAAGCAAAGGAAGGTTTACGTGCAATGGCTGGTGGATCCATGGCCATCGAGTTGACAGACGACGCTCGACCCTTCGCCGTAACAGCATCTCGTACAATCCCTTACAATTGGCGTGAAGAAATTAAGAGCCAGTTGGAAGAGCTGCTTAACAAGGGAATCATCGAGAGTGTGGACTACCCTACGGCATGGTGCCACCCCATCGTGCCTGTCCCAAAAAAGACATCTGGTGTAAGGCTGTGTGTTGACCTGACACGACTCAACCGTTACGTGAAGAGGCCCGTGTATCCAGTGCGCTCACCTCATGACGCCATCGCCTCGATCGGGACCGGAGCAGTTTGGTTCACCACTCTTGATGCCAAGATGGGGTATTTTCAAGTCCCCATTAGAGAAGAAGACCAGGATTTAACCTGCTTCATAACACCTTGGGGTCGGTACAAGTTTCGGCGAGCGGTTATGGGTCTCGTCTCGTCTGGAGACGAGTATAACCGTCGAGGAGACCAAGCTCTCGGCGACATACCTAACACCATCAAGATCGTGGACGACATCCTGGCCTATGACTCCACCTACAGTGCGCACTTAGCCCATGTCATTCAGATTGTGCGGCGGTGTGACCAGCACGGCATCACTCTCAACCCACAGAAGTTTACATTCGCGGAAAGAGTGGTAGATTACTGTGGTTACTCTGTTTCTGGACAAGGCTACACGACAGACTCAAAGAAAGTTAAGGCAATCTCTGACTTCCCACGACCACAGCACATCACCGACTTACGATCATTCATGGGTCTTACAAACCAGCTTGGAAGCTTTTCTCCTGCTGTGGCTGCAGCTGCACAACCCCTCAGAGATCTCTTACGCCCGAAGAACAGTTGGTGCTGGTCTCCTAACCATGAAGAGGCGTTTGAGAAGGTGAAACAGTGTCTCGTCAGCCCACCTGTCTTGGCATACTTCGACCCATCATTACCAACGATGCTACAGACTGACGCCTCAAGGATGCACGGATTTGGATTCGTTCTCCTGCAGAAGCACAGTGACCAGTGGAAGATGGTGCAATGCGGGTCAAGATTTGTTACAGACACAGAGAGCCGCTATGCAGTAATAGAGTTGGAAATGGCTGCAATCGTCTGGGCAGTCAGGAAATGTGGCACCTACCTGAAAGGACTCCCTCACTTCGATCTAGTGCTCGACCACCGCCCGCTGATACCTCTCCTCAATAGCAAATTGTTGGGAGAAATAGAGAACCTGCGGCTGCAGCGCATGAGGGAGAAGCTTGCTCAGTATTCTTTCACAGCAAGCTGGCAAAAGGGATCGACACACTGTGTGCCTGACGCCCTCTCACGTGCTCCAGTACAGGACCCAGTGGAGGAAGAGGATGCTGCTACTTCTGGTGACCTCGACCCTCTCCACTCAGCGGTCATCTCAGCGTTATCTGCCACCAATGAGGACGGCGTCCGCTTAGCACCACTCCAGGATCAGACTGTGGAAATGGTACGTGCCGCAGCAGCAAGAGACGGGGAGTACTGCTTGCTCAAGAACGTCATCATCGAGGGCTTCCCTGATCATTGCCACGACCTCGATCACCGCTTGCGTACGTACTGGCCGGTGCGCAGTCTGCTGGCCGTAGACGACGACCTGGTGGTTTACGGGCCGAGGCTTCTTATTCCTCACAGCCTCCGCCGAGAAACACTAGAGCGACTCCATGACAGTCATCAGGGGATGGAGCGCACCAAGCGACGGGCCCGACAAACGGTGTACTGGCCTGGTATGGACAGAGACGTTGAGAACGTCGTTTCTGGATGCTCACTATGCCGTCCACTCCTACCAAGCCAAGCCAACGAACCTCTCTGGCAGGACACGGACACACCCAGCAGGGTGTTTGAGTCAGTTTCTGCAGACTACTTCCACGCAGCAGGCCGTACATACCTCGTGTATGTAGATCGCTTGTCTGGGTGGCCTCACGTGTCTGCATGCTCACGTCCAGCATCGGCTGATCAGCTCGTTCGTGTCCTTCGGGGTGTGTTCGCCGACACGGGCGTGCCTGTTCTCCTGAGGACTGACGGTGGACCGCAGTTCACTTCTTCATCGGTACGGCGCTTCCTGGCTCGATGGGGGGTGGAGCATCGTGTATCTTCACCTCATTATCCACGCTCCAATGGTCACGCCGAGGCAGCGGTCAAGTCCGTGAAGAAGCTGATCCTCACGACCACACAGCAGGGACACCTGGACGAGGATGCGTTCGCTCGCGGGTTGCTGGAACTGCGCAACACTCCGAGGGCGGAAGGGCGATCACCAGCACAAGTCCTCTTCGGTCATCCTATGAGGTCCTGTGTCCCGGCTCATCATCGCTCATACGCTCAGCAGTGGCAGCGCGCTGCTGATGAGTGCGACGCCAAGGCAGAGCGACTGAGGAAGAAAGCGAAACTTCGCCACGACGCGTCCGCCCGTACTCTTCCTCTCCTGCACCTCGGTGGCCACGTCGACGTTCAAGATCACACGACAGGCCTCTGGGATCGCCTGGGTGTCATCGTGGCTGTTGGGCGAAGGAGAGACTACCTCATCAAGATGGGCAGCGGTCGCGTGATGTGGCGTAATAGAAGACACCTACGCCCACACAGACCTCTTGCTCCCCTTCCTGTCGAGCAGCACACCGCTCATGGCGGTGCAGCGCTTCAGCATCAGGGTCACGAGGAACACCACCATCCCGGCAGCCCGGAGCATCAGGGTAACGGGGTACACCGTGGCCGAGAGCAACCAGAGCGTCGAAGCAGCCGACAGCGTAGGGAGCCGAGACGACTGCAGGTGCGGTGGCACCGTAGCACCTACGATTAGTCGTACGTGTTCATTGTACGCTGTGTTTGTTTTGTGTATATGTACCGTGTTTTCTGTACTTCAATCATTGTAACTTTGTTTCATGTGTTACGGTAGCCATAACAAAGATAAGGAATCTTCCTTATGTCTCGGGGGAGGTGTGTGGTTGTTAGCTAGTTGTGTGAACGAGTGAATGAGCGAGACTTGTGTGAGGCATGAATACGTGTATGAGTGAACGAGCTAGGCTTCAGTCATAAGTGTTAAGTGGAAGTGCGCGGCCTGGCGCCGGGAGATCACCTACCTCCAGCCTTCTGTTCACACCTTCTGTGAATAAACACCTGCACTGTTACCTGCGTTTCCTGTGCCCCTGCTGGTCAAGAGTCGAACACACACCTTGAAATACCTTGAAAAAAAAACACTGAATATTTACTGGGAGGGACTGGAAGGGAGTTAGGGAAGGTACCACTCTGATAACGTCACGGCTGGGGGGGACTTGTGACGTCACGGCTGGGGGTTGATGACGTCACAGCGACCGTGATTTACGTACGTACGTATTTCATTTTGAAAATGACCCTTCTAAAAAACGCAGCTAGACAGGAATGCTTTATAAATTCAGACTTGCCACACATTTTAACTAATGCCACAAATAACAACACATTTCGAAACGCAGTAGTATTAAAGATATTTAAAAAGAAGTATCTGGAAACTGTTGGAACCTTCACCCCATTCAAAATCGTTCAAATGTCCACCCATTCTGGCTTAAACATAACGGAAAACACTTTAAAAAATCTGAACTATTTTCTAAAACCATTTAAAGTGAGCTACAAGCACAAATAAAAAATCTACCGAAAAAAAAATTCAATATTATTGGAAGTTGAACACGAATAAAAACAAATGTATGGTGCACGCATTTCACTGAGCGGGACGGCAACACACTTAAAAAAAACAGCAACTATTTTTTAAAACCAATAAGAACCTAGTACAGGCTGAAATTAAAAATTTAGTTTTGGGACCGTAAAAAAATACGCCGAAAACGGCCCTCTTATTTACATAAAAACAACGCCAAAATCACCACTTTTCACGCAACACACGCGCTCAAATAACTTAAAAAACAACGAAATATTTTTACAAACCATAAAATCTTAGCTACAAGCCGAAATAAAATACTTAGGAAATAAAGAGAATAATATTGGAACCGGAGGGGGCTGGGGGAGCCTTATCCAAGATGGCGGCGGGGGGCCAGTGAAGGGGACGACCAAGCCTTCTCACTCATTTTAAACCCTCGCCAAACTTAAACTAAGTAATGGCAGGTATATCTAACGAGCGGATATTAAAGATTGGTCATGTGGCTCCGCTTTGCGACAGTATTGGTTTAAAAACACTCACAGATAAGATAGATAATGGCTGATAAATAGAGATGACCCAGATTGTTTACATTTTCATTAAGTTAAATTTTATGGTTTTTAGCAACGAGACGAGGCTGACACAGGGATATATTGTGCTGGAAGCTAAGTGAGATGCGTTAAAATGAGTTAAAACCGTGGATTGTTCAGTTATTCATTAAAAAGTTACGTTAAGTTACCTAAATTTATTCTAACACTTCCTGACCTTACCTTCCCTGTGGTGATTTACCTTCCTGCCTCCTCGTCACTATGGCTGGCTGTCTAGCACCTTCTCACAGCCAAACTTTTCTTTATTTTGCTTGTTTTCACCCACTGCTGCCTTCGGGTGTCCACTGCTAGAGCCCACGTTTTCCTCATTACCAACTAAAGAAGGTTTAACTCATGGGTAAGCCTTGGCAGCCACTGTGTAGGCGTGGTTATACACACACACAAAAAAAAAAAAAAATAAAAAAATAAATAAAATAAAATAAAATAAAATAAAATAAAAAATAAAAAATTCTGTCAGGCTGGGAGTTGAAACAGACGCGTACTAACACCATCCATAGACGGGACACACTGGTTAACTTGTCAGGCAGCTCAGCGTTGCCAGATTGTTTTGGCCATATCGTACTACACAGGTTGAAATTATTGTACTTCTGGTAAAATTATCGAACATATGTAATTATTCCAAATATTATGCAAAACTGCCACTTTCCAAATACAGCAGAATTTAGGTTATATATATATATATATATATATATATATATATATATATATATATATATATATATATATATATATATATATATATATATATATATATATATATATATATATATATATACGAGTATATATATATATATATATATATATATATATATATATATATATATATATATATATATATATATATATATATATATATATAGAGAGAGAGAGAGAGAGAGAGAGAGAGAGAGAGAGAGAGAGAGAGAGAGAGAGAGAGGAGAGAGAGAGAGAGAGAGAGAGAGAGAGAGAGAGAGAGAGAGAGAGAGAGAGGTGTGTGTGTGTGTGTGTGTGTGTGTGTAATGAAAAAAAAAACAACAACAATGCCCTTAACAAACAAAACACTTTCCTAAATACATATCATTAATAATTGGAGAAAAACTACAGGACACTTGGTTAAGTTGTTTACTTACTATGTAGGAGATTACTGGTCTTGTTCTTCTATATATACATCCGGCACGTCGTCAGCAGCCCCGGCACTCTCTTCATTGGAGGAATATAGCACTCTTGATGTCATGTTTTTTTTTTATCATTGACTTTGATTGATGGCTTGAAGGTCGTACAGTCACTGCTTCGCTAGGATGATGTCTCTTACGGTTTCTGTTTTTAGCTTATTTCTGTCTTTTGTTTTCACACGGTTTACACTAGAGAAGCAGCGCTCACAGTCACCATTAGCATAAGGCAAAGAAAGACATCCTAGTGAAAAGTCTGAAACAAGCTTAAACTTGGGGTTTCCATCACTATCCTCCAGAATTTTTATGGCACATCAGAATTTATCAGGCTGGTTGTAATTGCTTTTGTCCACTTTTTTCGCTATGTTGATAATGGATTCAGGCAGATCTTCTACGGCAAGGCTCCTCCACTCACCGTCCAGTTGCTGGAGGGTAGAATCATCCTGGGCAATGATTTGGGGAAGGTGTGTCGCGAGGGGCACCAAACTTTGCTCGAACACTAGAGGACATGGAAAGAGGCTGAAGAGGGGTGCTTGTAGAAGAGACGTCAAAAAGTAGTTTCCCATATAGAAGTATCTATGTATGGAACAGTCTGGATGAGGAAATAGTAAATGCAGAAAGTATACATGGATTCAAGGTTAAGTTGGATATTAAAATATATGGAGATGGGACAGCACGAGCATACCTCTTTTCCCATAAAGCACAACCACAGGTAAACACACACACACACACACACACAAACCACAACTTCCCCAAACAAATCTAAGTAGGAAAAAATAAATAAATAAACCTAAAACAGACATAACAAAACACTGAAAGGTACGCGTTTCATTACATAATCGGCAAAATGCGCAGGGCTAAGCGGCGCGCCAAGATGTCCGCCACTTTAAAGATCGCGCAGATGTAAACAAGAAACCGGAAGAAAATGCCGGGTTATTCTTAATATTCTTCACATCTATCCATTTTCCTCTTTTCCTACGCTACTCAGTGACTCGGAATCCCTAGCAATGAGTTTCCAGGGCGTGTACTCCCCGTCGGATGAGGAGAGGTGAAGCAGTGACTCCGGATAGATGAGGAATTGGTGAGTAAATTATGTGATGGTGTTGTGTGTGTGTGTGTGTGTGTGTGTGTTTCATTTATTTTTAGTTTAGTTGTTTTATTATATGTTTGGTAATTGTCTAGAGTCCTTACCGGGCCTTATTACTGGTCTATTCACTTCAATTCTTTTACACATACCTTCACATGCACCTAAAACATCATTTTAAAGTGGGGGACAAATGCCCCCTTCCCTCTAGTCGGTTAGGTTAGGTTAGGTTAGGTTAGGTTAGGGTAATTGTCTAGAGTCCTTACCGGGCCTTATTACTGGTCTATTCACTTCAATTCTTTTACACATACCTTCACATGCACCTAAAACCTAACCTAACCTAACCTAACCTAACTTAACCTAACCTAACCTAACCTAACCTAACCTAACCGACTAGAGGGAAGGGGGCATTTGTCCCCCACTTTAAAATGATGTTTTAGGTGCATGTGAAGGTATGTGTAAAAGAATTGAAGTGAATAGACCAGTAATAAGGCCCGGTAAGGACTCTAGACAATTACCATATGTTTTTATTGTTTTTGTTTTGTTTTGTTAATTTTTCTTTGTATCTAATTTTTGTATGGCCTTGTTTTTGTTTGATTTTTTTTTTAATTATTTTTGGCACTTTTTATTTATTTACTTATTTATTCATTTATTTTTTTTTACAGTAACTTGTTGAGTGAAGCAATGATACTAGACGAACACCAAACATTCATTCAACTCAAAAATTTATATAACCCTCCATTTCTGAAACAAACACTGCCCAATCACAAAACATCACCAACTAATCCACAGCTCAAAAACACAATTTCATCATTTCTTTCCCTCCACAAAACACAAACAAGAAAAACAACAAACTTAATACACAAACAAGAAAAACAACAAACTTAATACATAAACAAGAAAAACAAACCTTACAACACAAACAAGAAAAACAACACAAACCTTACAACACAAACAAGAAAAACAACACAAACTTAATACACAAACAAGAAAAACAACAAACAATACACAAACAAGAAAAACAACAAACTTAATACACAAACAAGAAAAACAACAAACTTAATACACAAACAAGAAAAACAACAAACCTTACAACACAAACAAGGAAAACAAACCTTACAACACAAACAAGGAAAACAACAAACTTTATACACAAACAAGAAAAACAAACCTTACAACACAAACAAGGAAAACAACACAAACCTTACAACACAAACAAGGAAAACAACACAAACGTCAGACAAACAAAACCACAAATCCTAGAACACAAATTTCACACAAACCCCCCCCCAAAAAAAAAAAACACAATAAAAACAACACAAACAAAGAGGACAACACAAACATACACACACACACCCACACACACTGTACCACACTCAGGACACACCCACTTTGATTTTCCATGATTTTCTCAACATCTCTATTTCAGACAGGCACTTCAATGGGATTTTTTTTTCCTTTTTCCTTTCACCAGCGACTCATGTAAAAATAAATAATGTCACCCAGCCCCACCCACAGCCCTTGAGTTCAGACCACCCCCTCCCCCCAACCCCCCTCCACAGCACACACCCAAGCCAACAAAGCTCTCACACTCACCCCATCTTCCCTTCAGTGATGCAGCCAAGCCTTGCCCTCCGAACCCAGGCCCTTGGGAGGTGCTGGGGTGGGGCGAGGCGGTCCATGCTACACCACGTCCCCAGACTGCCGCCACGCCTCGGACTCTCCTCCACACACAGGACTCTGAGGAGGACGCAAAAGAAGGCAGTTTAGACGCATTTGTTATGAAGTTTCAGCAGATTCTCGTTGCACCAAAGGACTGGCGGGCTAAGCATCCTTCCAAAAAGACCTCTAGGATGAAGGGGTCCAGGGGGGCGAAGGATGCTAAGAATCCTTCACCGCAGAGCCAGATATCCTACCAGCCGTTTACCTTTAAGTCTCACAGTGTGCCCCATAGTTCTGAAGTTTGTTTAAAGGATGAATTGGCTAGTTTAGGAAAAGGAGAGATTGTAAATGAAGGAATGGATGACAGGCTGAGAATGGATGGAATGAAGAGAAGGGGTCTACAGAGAGGAATGAATGATAGGGAGAGAGGGAAGGATAGAATAGAAGGAAAGGCTGGAGAGAGAGAAGGAATGAATAACAGGAAGAGACTGACAGAGAGAGGAAAGGAAGGACTGGGAGAAAAGAGTGGAGAGAGAGAAGGAATGAATGGAGTAAAGAAACAGCAAGAGAGAAAGGAGGAAATGAGAACAGGAGGAAGAATAAATAAAACAAAAACAGAACACAAAAGGAAGGAGAAAATTAACCAAGAAACAGATACAGAGGAAGAGAAAGGAGAGGAGATAAAGGAAGAGAAAGAGAGAGAACAGAGAACAGAAACAATCAAAACAAGAAAGGAGAAAATGAACAAAAACAAAAAACTGAACCAAGAGAAACATAGTGAGGAAGAAGAAGAAGAAGAAGAGGAAGAGGCAGTGGAGGGGAGAGGAATGAAAGCACTGGGAGAGGAGCGTGCCTTGTTGTGCCGTGTCCTGGAGGGGGTACCAGAGTGCCAGGACAGAGAGTACCTGCAACAGTGTCTAAGGTGAGTGCCGTAGTGTGTGTGTGTGTGTGTGTGTGTGTGTGTGTGTGTGTGTGTGTGTGTGTGTGTGTGTGTGTGTGTGTGTGTGTGTGTGTGTGTGTGTGTGTGTGTGTGTTTTGAAAGAGGAAGTTGGCGGTTATATTCATTTATTTTTTCCAGCTTGTATACATTTTTTTTTTCTTTTGCTAGTTTGTATGTAATTTTTTTTCTAGTTCTAGCCAAACAGGAGAGGTCACATTAGGTCAACTCAGGTCAAAGGTTGTGCCTAATCAAACTGGGGAGGTCATTTCAGGTCACAGGTCAACTCTACTCAAACAAGACCACATTAGGTGACAGGTTAACTCTACCCAAAGAAGTTCAGGTCACAATCAACTCTGGTCAAACAAGGTCACATCAGGTCATCTCAAGTCACAGGTCACATCTCTCCCTGGCAGACAGAATGTAGTGCCGGAGTTTGGGGTGCTGCGGCGGCTGTGTGCTGGTGCCAGCCGGACGCCAGCGGTGGGCACAGTGCTGGCCATACGAGGCTTGGCACACCACCTCCACCCACACCTGTACCTCTCTCACCTGAGCCTCGACTACTACTGGGCCAGGTGGGTGTGGGGGAGGGGGGTCAATGTTTACCTAATTTTATTGTACAGGGTCCAAGTTAAACTTTATTTGTCCTGATATATATAGTCATTTAGTTTCTCTTTAATTTTGGTCACACTGATAACTGTGTGTGATAAATGTGTCTTGGTGTTGCTGTGTGTGTGTGTGTGTGTGTGTGTGTGGTGATTCCTAATGTTTAGTTAAAGGTTATGTTGTGTGAAGTACTAATTTGTGTGTATTTCAGTAAGTTATCTGTCTGTTTATCTGTGTGTGTGTGTGTGTGTGTGTGTGTGTGTGTGTGTGTGTGTGTGTGTGTGTGTGTGTGTGTGTGTGTGTGAAAACAACTGCATTTCTGTATAATCTCATTTGTCCTGTTAAATTTGAGGGACAAGGAGACTGGCATTACTTCCACTTGGCAATATAGAGACAGACATTACTTCCACTAGGTAACAAATCCACCCCATTCTCCCCCTCCTCACCAGTGCCTTGTGCCACGCAGGGGATGTGGAGCAGAGCCTGGCCATCCTGCTCCACCTGCACCGCCACACACACCCGCACCGCCACGCACACCCACACCGCAGCAAGAAGGTGTGCGACATCACCCAGCTAGTCTTGTACCGCATTGTGGAGGAGGAGGAGGAGGAGCAGGTGGCTAAGGTAAGGTGTGTGTGTGTGTGTGTGTGTGTGTGTGTGTGTGTGTGTGTGTGTGTGTGTGTGTGTGTGTGTGTGTGTGTGTGTGTGTGTGTTGGTCTTGTCTTGCCCAGGTCTTCTTTAGTCTTCCCACTGGTCCTCTTCATCCTCACACTCCCTTAGTACATCCTCTTCCTCCTCTTCCTGACATACTTACAGCTCACCAAAACTCTCTCTCTCTCTCTCTCTCTCTCTCTCTCTCTCTCTCTCTCTCTCTCTCTCTCTCTCTCTCTCTCTCTCTCTCTCTCTCTCTCTCTCTCTCTCTCTCTCTCTCTCTCTCTCTCTCTCTCTCTCTCTCTCTCTCTCTCTCTCTCTTTTCAGGCAGTTGATTTTGTGGATTCCATAGTGACAGAGTTGGGGTCCCTGGTGCCGGCACTGTCCCTCTGGAGTGCCACATTCACCAGTCCTCTCTTCAGGGTGCAGCAGGTGAGAGAGAGAGAGAGAGAGAGAGAGAGAGAGAGAGAGAGAGAGAGAGAGAGAGAGAGAGAGAGAGAGAGAGAGAGAGAGAGAGAGAGAGAGAGAGAGAGAGAGAGAGAGAGAGAGAGAGAGAGAGAGAGAGAGAGAGAGAGAGAGAGAGAGAGAGAGAGAGAGAGAGAGAGAGAGAGAGAGAGAGAGAGAGAGAGAGAGAGAGAGAGAGAGAGAGAGAGAGAGAGAGAGAGAGAGAGAGAGAGAGAGAGAGAGAGAGAGAGAGAGAGAGAGAGAGAGAGAGAGAGAGAGAGAGAGAGAGAGAGAGAGAGAGAGAGAGAGAGAGAGAGAGAGAGAGAGAGAGAGAGAGAGAGAGAGAGAGAGAGAGAGAGAGAGAGAGAGAGAGAGAGAGAGAGAGAGAGAGAGAGAGAGAGAGAGAGAGAGAGAGAGAGAGAGAGAGAGAGAGAGAGAGAGAGAGAGAGAGAGAGAGAGAGAGAGAGAGAGAGAGAGAGAGAGAGAGAGAGAGAGAGAGAGAGAGAGAGAGAGAGAGAGAGAGAGAGAGAGAGAGAGAGAGAGAGAGAGAGAGAGAGAGAGAGAGAGAGAGAGAGAGAGAGAGAGAGAGAGAGAGAGAGAGAGAGAGAGAGAGAGAGAGAGAGAGACTCATTAACAAATAACCTATGTCTTTTCCAGCACTTATCTATCCATCAGTCCATCCACCTATCCACACATTCCAGGTATCTGAGTGGCTGGTGGAGCGACACCCAGGCCTGGTGAAGCTTCTGGGGCGCCGCGTGGAGGGCCTGGTGGAGAGGGCGGCCTGGGGGGGTGATCAGAGTCTCCTGCAGCGCATTCTCCACCTCTCCCTGCTCCACAACCTGTCTCTCCACTACCCCTCTGCCACCAGCGCCCTCCTCCAGCTGCAGTGTAGGTGTCCTGGGGGTGGTGGTGGTGGTGGTGGTGGTGGATAAGCTTGTCTAGTTTTTTATATTTCCTTCACATATCTGCTCTTGTCTCTCTCACTCACACACACACACACACACACACACACACACACACACACACACACACACACACACACACACACACACACACACACACACACACACACACACACACACACACACACACACACACACACACCTGCCTTGTCACTATCCTCCCCCACACACCAGCTAATGATGCCCTCCCACAGGTGACGAGGGGGACCTGAGAGGGGCAGAGGAAACCATTAAATTCGCACAGAAAATGGAGGTGCGGCTGACCCCTGTGGCACTCCATCGCTTCCTGGCACTCCTCAGCCGCCACCGCCGCCCTGCTCCCCTCGCTCTCCTGGCCCTCAAGTACCGGCCGCCCCCGCCAGGCCACCAATTCCCCCGCCACCCATGCCTAAGTACAGGTTTTAGGTCAGGTTATGTGGTGGTGGTGGTGGTGGTGGTGGTGGTGAATGCTGTATGCTATGAGTGAAATGTCTTGTGTTTACTGTGTGTGTGTGTGTGTGTGTGTGTGTGTGTGTGTGTGTGTGTGTGTGTGTGTGTGTGTGTGTGTGTGTGTGTGTGTGTGTTTTCCTCTCTCTCTCAGACCTACAATGTATACAAACCCAGCCACTCAGTCTCTAAACACACACACACACACACACACACACACACACACACACACACACACACACACACACACACACACACACACACACACACACACACACACACACACACACACACAGCACCTACACCCTGTAGCCACACCGGACACTCATAAACACTCCCTGAAGGTGGTGGGTGAGGAGTGAAGGGAACCACACCACCAAGACTCAACATTTGTACAGAGATTAAATAAATTAGTTTTGTTATCCAAGTTTTTTGCTCTGCTCCTGCGATGACCTGCTATGATCTGCACTGCTACAAGACACAATACAGATGCATGATGAAGATATACATGGGTGTTTTTCAAGTACATTTTAGGGCAGAATTAATGTGCAAACCAAGCCATGAGTAGACAGTGTTACCATCTCTGCATCCTTACCTCAGTCACTGCCACACACACCACAACAGTCAGGTTAGTATTACCAAAACGAAACACAAGGGTTAGTTCACTTTTTATTACCAGAATAGAGTTGAGGCTTACAGTGTTAGGGCCGAGAGAGGCTGGGAAGTGAGGAAAGGTTAATCTCTACATACTACTGAGGAATGGGAGCACAGAAGGTGATGCTGTACTTAGCTGTGTGTGTGTGTGTGTGTGTGTGTGTGTCATTACAGTGAGGTCAGTGAGAGAGGTGGGACTGCTAGATGGATAGGTATAAATAGATAATAGAAATATATATAAATAGAGATAAACATAGATAGATAAATAAGTAAATAGATTGAGATACATCAATAAGAAAGATACATAAATAGATAGATAAAGATAAACACCAAAAAAAGGACAGAAAGAAACAGATACACATTGATATAGACAGATAAACATGCTTGGATAGATAGACAGACAGACAGAAAGATATCCATAAACACAGATAGACAGATAAACAGATTAATACACCCAAAAAAGACAGAAAAAAGATAAACACATAGAGAGACAGAGACATGGACAGAAATAGACAGAAAATGACAGACTGACAAAACAAAGATCCTTAGACAGACAGACACAGAAAAAGATATACAGACACACAGAAAGATGGTTAGACAGACAGACAATAAGACAGACAGATGGGCAGAAAAAGACAGAATAAAAAAAGATAGACATGCTAAGACAGACATACAGACAGACAGACAGGTGACAGGTGAGACTACTAGGAGGTGCCACAGGTGAGCTAGTCTATGCCAGGTAAGTATTGGACGGAACTAGTTATTACTATTACTACTGGTGTTATTTTGATTACCATTACTATTATTTTTATGACTATTATTATTATTATTACTATTATTACTATTATTATTATTATTATTATTATTATCATTATACTATTGTTTCCATTTATTGTGCTCTTGCTTGCTTCTCATTCATATTCTCTCTCTCTCTCTCTCTCTCTCTCTCTCTCTCTCTCTCTCTCACTAAAATATATCTACTTAAAATTTCTCTCATCTTTCTCTCTCTAAAACATTACATAGACTAATACCAGTACATCTCTCTCTCTCTCTCTCTCTCTCTCTCTCTCTCTCTCTCTCTCTCACCCTAGACAGGCACAACAGGGAGGGCGGTGTTTTCCTCAATGCGGTCCAGGAGCTTGGTGGCCACAAAGGCAAAATCCTCCCACAACTGATATACAACCTCCTTCGTGTCTGGGTCGCACTCACCAAACACCTCAGGGTTGTTGAAATAGGAGTCGTCATCTGCAGGGTAAGGTGAGGTTAGGTTGAGGTTGGGTTGGGTTGGGTTAGATTTGGTCAGGTTAGGTTAGGGTTTTATTAGGTTAGGTTTTGTTACGTTAGTTTAAGTTTGGTCAGGTTAGATTACACTGTTGGAGAGGCTGGAGAAAGGGTTGATGTGGAGGTGGTGTGTGGAGGAGGACAAGACAAGACTCGTGGGGAGACTCAAGAAGACCTGGGGATGCTGTGTGGAGGAGGACAGAACAAGGATAAACATGAAAAAGAACACCTATACCACACATAGGCCAGTATTCAGAACACATGTACTGGTGAAGCTTCCTTAGTGGTTGTTGTAATGCCACGCACGCACACACACACACACACACACACACACACATACAGTAATAAGATAGGTAACAAATTATTCTCATCCTTCTCTAATTAAACGCTGTGCTCTCTCACCACGACTATTTTCCAAGGCCACAGATGAGTAGTTGGGTTCTCAAGAGCGTTTGTCCTTTAAATAACATAGAAATCTTTTTAACCTGTCACTGGAACTGTAAAAACACCCTTAAAAACCCATGTAACTTCAACTAGAGCCTTTGGAAAGTAGTGGAGGTGTGGTGCAGAGGTGCTTCAGAATACAGAACACACACACACACACACACACACGGACAAAGACTCACCCAAGAATTCCTCCAGGACATAGATCAGCTTCTCTGTCTCCTTTGGTCCCAGCACCTCCTGCACGTCCGCAGCAGAGGCACAGAAGTTCCACAGCACCTGACACACCAGATTGCACAGCTGCCAATCACCGTAACCGAAATACTGCAACACGTCAATCATTCTGTGGAGTGTGGGGAGCTACGAGTTAGTTAGGTCAGGTTAGGGTAAGTTAGGTTTTGTTTGTAATGATTTATCTTTCATACGAGAACACACACACACACAAACACACACATACCTGAGCACGCCCTTCTCCATCTGAAATATGGTTCTCCTGGAGGCGTCTGACATGAGGTTGACCAGCACGCCAGCACACACGTACACCAGCTCCCGTGAATCACAGTCTAGCATTTCCACCAGCACCTCCAGCACTGGGAGGGAGAGGGAGAGGTAAAAAAAAAAAATAAATAAAAAAATAAAAATAAAATAAAATAAATAAATAAATAAATAAATAAATTAGATAAGAATAAACATCACCATCACCACCACCATCACCATCACCACTCGTGCCTGCCCACCTGCGCGCTTTGTTAGGATGTCTCGGATGTCCTTGAAGTGTGTGAGGTTGCCAAACACTCGGATGGTTTCCACTAGGCCCTCCACGTGATCCATCGGCAGCATCTCACACAGGCCTGGCGGAGGAGCGGAATGAGTGGAGGAGTGGAGTGAGAGTGGAAGAGTGGAGCAGGTGATGGAAGGGGAGGAGGTGGATACAGGAAGATAATAAGAACATTGTGATCTAAAGTGGAGGTGGAGATGGTGGTGGTGGTGGAGGAGGTGGATGAAAGTGGACATAAGAACATAATAACACACAAAAGAACACACACAACATGGAAAAAAACACCACAAAACCCTCTCACAACACCCCATGGCACCCCTCAACACTCAAAAGCCCCAGAACACCCCAACCCTGCCACAACACCCCACAACACCCCAAGACAAAAATACCTTAAAATAAAAACAAAATAAAAACAAAAGAATATAGATAAAAAAAAAACACCACAAACACCAAAATACAGAAAAAAACACCTTAAAATATAAAAAGAAAACAAAGACACAAAACAGTAAAAAAAGACAAAAAATACCTTAAAATACACCAAAAAAACACAATTTCCCCGCCCGACAAGACTCCCTCAACACCCAAACACACGTACACTCAGCCAAATCAGTGTGCAGAGTGGAGATGGGCTGGTCGCGGGTGTAGAAGGTGAGGTTGTTGAGGGTGGCAAGCGTGGACAACACCAGCTCCTCACTCTCATCCACACCCTTGTGCTGAAGAGCCGACACCAGCAGTGACAGGCAGGTGCGTGAGCGGGCCAGGACGGGGCCGACGCGCGAATGTACGGACACGTTGGCCAGGACGCGGATCAGCTGTGAGGGTGGAAGGTGGAGAGGTGGAAGGGTGGATTGGATTATTAAGGTTTGGTTAGTTTAGGTTCGTGGATTAACAGTCTTATGTTAGGTTAGGTTAGGGCAGTTGTCAGTTGTCAGCTGGAAAGTTGGAGAGTGGAGAGGTGGGAGGGTGGATTAGAGAGGCCCTCCTAACAGCACACAGCCTTCATGACCTAAGCTTCCTACCTCAAGACAAAACACAGAATCTTCCCACAGCACACACAAATTTTACATCACACATCTTTCACAGCAACTCACAAGCATTTCATAACACCACACAGCCTTCCACCACAGCACACAGCCTTCAAACCTGACCTAGCTACCCCACAACACCACAGCCCTCCACCACAGCACACAGCAATATTACAACACCACACAACCCTTCACCACAGCACACACCAACTTTACATCACCACACAGCCTTACTAACCTAACTTAACTACCCCACAACACCACACAGCCCTCACCACAGCAAACAGCAATATTACAACACCAAAGACCCTTCCTAACCTGACTCACCACAGCACACACAGCCCTCCCAAACCCCTACAGAATCCCCAGGACCACACCTTCACCATGACGTCCTCTGGGGTCCCGCTGGCTGGTGTGAGGGGGTCTATCATCTCGTCAGCCTGGTGGTGGCGGTCCCGTTGGAGGTACTCAGTCAGCAGCTCAAGCAGTGTTTCCGTAAACCCATCGACGCTGAACAACTGGGAGAGAGAGAGAGAAGTAGATGTTAGGTGTGTGTGTGTGTGTGTGTGAACCTAAGCTGATCTGACCTAACGTAGCTTATCCTAAATTAACCTAACCTAACCTTACTTAACCTAGCCTAACCTGTCTAAGGAGAGGAAAGACAGGATGAATAGAAGAGTGTGGGTCAGGTTCTACACACACATACACACACACACACTAAAAGAAGAGACAGGCAATTGAAGGAAATAAATTACAAGAAAGAAAGAATATAAGATGAAAAGGAGAGGAAGAACAGCATGAATAAAGACAGTAATGTAGGACAGGTTCTCTTCAACATCCAGACAAGCACAGCCTCTCCACAAAATAGAGGCAAATGAAAGACGGGAAGAACAGCATGATAGACACCACACAGCCTTCCTAACCTGACGTAGCTACCTCACAGCACCACACAGCCCTCTACTACAGCCACTTCTTCAGTAGCCAGACAAACAAAGCCTCTCCTCAACACCAGACAAACACAGCCTCTCCACAACACCCAAACACAGCCTCCCTCACACCCACTTTCCAGCGAGCCTCGTCCGAGTTGGCCATCATGTTGCCCAGTGCGTAGGCCAGCCGCACCACAATGGCCGGCGACGCAGCGTGGCGGCGCAGAGCTGCCACAGCTGCAGGCAGTGTGGCAGGGTGTGTGGCTGCCACCGCACAGCATTCCTCATGTGTGGAGATGATGCTGTGGAGAGAGAGAGAGAGAGAGAGAGAGAGAGAGAGAGAGAGAGAGAGAGAGAGAGAGAGAGAGAGAGAGAGAGAGAGAGAGAGAGAGAGAGAGAGAGAGAGAGAGAGAGATTCTTAACATACGAGTATGTATGCTCTTTTTCTTTTTCTCCTCCTCCTTCTTAAAATATGCATACTTTTTTCAAACTCCTCCTCCCCCCTCTTTCTCCTGCTCCTCTCCTCCTATCTGAGAATCCTGATCACTTCCTATCCTCCTCCTCCTCCTCTTCCTCTTTCTAATACATTTCTTAATACTCCTTCTGTTCTTCCTCCTTCTTATACACTTCCTACACCCTTCTCCTCCTCCTCCTCCTCCTACTCATTATACATTTTCCTATTCCTCCTCCTCCTACTTCTCATTCTTTCTCTTTCTCATAATACACTTCATTATCACTTCCTGCCCCTCCTATCCTATCCTATCCCTGTCCCTTACCAATCCTACCTCAATATCCTGACAACATTGGCGGTCACATCCTGATCATGGGAGAAGTGATGCAGGAGGGAGCACACCTGAGGAACAGCACCAGTCACCAGCAGCAAGGGGAAGGTCCTCTCGCAGCTGCTGACGTGCCGCAGGGTCCCCGTCAGCTGCACCAGGGCGTAGTGGGTCTGTTCTGGTACGCTCCCTACCTCCTGCTGCTGTGGGGGTGAAGGTAAACAGCTGGAGAGAAGGGTGGTGGACAGAGGGTGGAAGGAAACAGCTGGGGAGAGGAATGGAAGAGAAATGGGAGTAGACTGTTAGGGGAGTGTGTGTCTGAGGTGAGGGAAGCGATGGGTGTGGTGGAGTGGTGGGGAGATAAGTGAAGGATGAAAGGAAGGCTGTGGCAGGGCTGTGGGAGGAGAGAACCTGACACATCATCTCTGTGGCCTTTGAAAACATTCCCAATACAAGAACCACAAGAAAAATCATCAAAAACACCAAAACAGAAGCAAGAACCACACACCGCACACAAAACATGAGAAAAAACCTCCACCTCTTTCAAAACAAAACAAGCTTAAAAAAACTTACATGATTAACAATAAGCTTCATATGCAACACCAGAAGCTCTAGAATGCCTCTGTTGAGAAGCCGAGAGACAAGCTGTGAATTCATGGTAAGAAATTTGAGTGCCCCATAGCCATACACACAGGCCTCAGGTTGGTCCAGGGGTGGGACGCACGCCACAGCCTCCAGCAGCAGGTCCAGCAGGTTCCCCTCAAGAAATAGAGAATCATTGACGTCGTGTCTTGTCACCTTAAACACCAATTTGCAGACTGAAGTGAGGTTGCTGCCAGATACCTTGAGCTGTGAATGAAAGGGGCCGGGTTGAAATTGCCTGGTTTGTGTAGATGTTTCTGGGATTGCTGAGTGTTTTGGTGGTTCGTGTCTCATTGTGGCTTGGTTTTGAAAGGCTCTAGTGGAAGTTACTGAAGTTATTAAGTGTTTTGTTGGTTCCTGTCTCATTGTGGCTTGGTTTTGAAAGGCTCTAGTGGAAGTTACTGATGTTATTAAGTGTTTTTGTGGTTCCTGTCTCATTGTGGCTTGGTTTTGAAAGGCTCTAGTGGAAGTTACTGATGTTATTAAGTGTTTTGGTGGTTCCTGTCTCATTGTGGCTTGGTTTTGAAAGGCTCTAGTGGAAGTTACTGAAGTTATTAAGTGTTTTTGTGGTTCCTGTCTCATTGTGGCTTGGTTTTGAATGGCTCTTGTGGAAGTTACTGATGTTATTAAGTGTTTTTGTGGTTCCTGTCTCATTGTGGCTTGGTTCTGAAAGGCTCTAGTGGAAGTTATGGGGTTTTCAAGAGTCCTTTCACATTCCTACTGGGAGTTTAATGGTTTGCTGTGATTCTTAAAGATGTTTTCATTACCCTAGCTGTGGTTTATTTGGGTTAAGTGGAAGATATTAAAGTTTTCATAGGTGTTTTCTTACTATTATTATAAATACCACCACTCTTGATAACTCTCCCAGCCCTCCCCCTCACCACCACCACTCTCCCAGCCCTCCCCTCATCACCATAACCCTCACCAACTCTTCCAGCCCTCCCCCTCACCACCACCACTCTCCCAGCCCTCCCCTCATCACCATAACCCTCACCAACTCTCCCAGACCTCTCCCTCACTCACCGCCAGCATCACCCTTGCAATGGCAGCCAGGAGGGGCCCATATTCGCGATCAACCA
>NC_087194.1:3840014-3845014 GCF_035594125.1 Scylla paramamosain
ACCTTATCTGTGACCCTGCCTGTGACCTGGAAAAGACACACACACGCACGTACACACAGACACTCAAACTGAGGTCCCTAATCTGAGGTACCACTGCGCCGCACCTCCACTGTTTTCCAAAGGCTCTAGTTGAAGGTACACTCAGGTTTTTAATAGTTTTTACGGTTCCAGTGGCAGATTAACAAGATTTCTACATTACTAACAGGAGAAACAGTCTTAAGAACACAGTTATTCATCTCTGTGGTCTTGGAAATTATCGTTAAGTAATATAAGGTTTTTAAGGGTGTTTTTACGGTTCTAGTGACAGATTAACAAGATTTCTACATTACTAACAAGAGAAACAGTCTTGAGAACCCGGCTATTCATCTCCGTGGTCTTGGAAATGATCGTGGTGAAATAATATGGGGTTTTAAGGATATTTTTTAGTTCTAGTGACGGATTAACAAGATTTCCACATTACTAACAGGAGAAGCAGTCTTAAGAACCCGGCTATTCATCTCTGTGACCTTGGAAAACTGTCGTGGTGAAAGAGCAGAGCAAAGACTACAATACTAAATTAAATACAATATCTACAACACTTACTACTACTACTACTACTACTACTACTACTACTACTACTACTGCTACTGCTGCAAGGCTTACCGAATTGCTCTCTTGTTCGTCTTTCGAGCTGTCTAAATTAGAGGTGGTGGTGGTGGTGGTGGTGGTGCTGTCATCTTCTCTTCTCCCCTCCTCCTCCCCAAGTTTTTGCTGTAAACACACACACACACACACACACACACACACACACACACACACACACACACACACACACACACACACACAGATAGTTATTAAAGTGTTACTACTACTACAACATTAAAAAACAACTACTACAACAACAACAACAACAACAACAACAACAACTACTACTACTACTACTACTACTACTACTACTACTGTATTTAAGTTTACGAGATAATGAAACACTTTAATGATGATTCGATGCGTTCCGTTATAAAATTAATGTTTCTTTTTATTTATTTATTTATTTATTTATTTTCAGTTATCATTTTTATTTTTTCTTTGATTGATCAGCCATTAATACTCTCTCTCTCTCTCTCTCTCTCTCTCTCTCTCTCTCTCTCTCTCTCTCTCTCTCTCTCTCTCTCTCTTGATATTTATAAGGGCAAAGAAAGATGAAGATTTATAATAATAATAATAATAATAATAATAATAATAATAATAATAATAATAATAATAATAATAATAATAATAATAATAATAATAATAATAATAATAATAATAATAATAATAATAATAAATAATAATAATAATAAGAAGAAGAAGAAAAAGAAGCTCAATAGAGGAGGAGGAGGAGGAGGAGGAGGAGGAGGAGGACAAGAACAAGAACAAGAAGAACAAGAAGACTCAAAGTAAAGAAGAAAAGGAAGAAGACTCAAAGTGAAAAAGAAGAATAAGAATAAGAAGAATAAGAATAAGAAGAAGAAGAAGACTTAAAGCGGAGAAGGAGGAGGAGGAGGAGGAGGAATAAAACGAAACAGTAACCAAAATAAACACACACACACTCTCTCTCTCTCTCTCTCTCTCTCTCTCTCTCTCTCTCTCTCTCTCTCTCTCTCTCTCTCTCTCTCTCTCTCTCTCTCTCACCTGTAGGCTGAGGAGAGCGTTGAAGGTGGAGCTCCTGGGTAGAGAGGGGACATTACCTCGGTGGGGGGTACGGGGGACGCCTTCTTCTCCCCCCTCCTCGGTCTCCTCCTCTGGTACTGTTGGGGGGCGGTAGGGGCAGTGAGAGTAATGATAGTGATGATGGTGGTGATGGTGGTATGGTTGTAGTGATGATGGAGCAGCGAGAGTAATGCTAATGATAGTGATGATGGTGATAGTATTGCAGTGATGATGGAGCAGCGAGAGTAATGCTAATGATAGTGATGATGGTGATAGTATTGTAGTGATGATGGAGCAGCGAGAGTAATGCTAATGATAGTGATGGTGATAGTGATGGTAATGGAACTTGTAGTGATGATGGAGGCACTGGCAAGATTTCCTTTTTACTGTGCCGCTTTTCAAAGTGAAGATCGGAGCGAAAAACTGAACGTGTGGAGGAGGAGGAGGAGGAGGAAGAAGCGCCACTACCGTCACAGCAGCAGGAGGAGGAGAAGGAGGAGGAGGAGGAGGAGGAGGAGGAGGAGGAGGAGGAGGAGGAGAAGGAGGAGGAAGGATCATCACCATCAGAAGAAAAAGAAGAGAAGGAAGAGGAAGAGGAAGAGGGGAGGAAGCACCATCACCGTCAGACGAGGAGGAGGAGGAGGAGGAGGAAGCACCATCACCATCAGAGGAGGATGAAGGAGAAGCATAAATAAATAAATAAATAAATAAAACAATACCACCATCACCACTACTACTACCACCACCACCACCACTACTTACAGTCACAGAGGGAGAGGGCGCGGAACTGGTGCCTGTGGACAAGCCTGGATGTGGAGATGAGGGACGGGAGTTTGGCCTGGAGGGAGGGAAGAGATAGGGATTAGACAGGGAGAAGAGGAGGAGGAGGAGGAGGAGGAGGAGGCAGAATCACAAAAGAAGGAAGAACAAGACGAAGAAGGAAGAAAAAAAAACAAGGAGTTGGTAAAATCACAAAAGGAAGACGAACAACGATAACAACATTTCTCTCTCTCTCTCTCTCTCACCTTATCGCAGCCATCCTTGCTTAGTTTAGCAGAGGCCAGGGGTAGCAGTAAGCGGGGGCCAGCAGCCGTGCTTATCTGCCTTCCGTTGCTGCTGCCGTTGCTGTCACTCGAGTCGAAATGCAGCGGCGACAGCCTGCAGGAGGAAGAGGAGGAGGAGGGTGTTAAAGTTTTGTTAATCCTATGATATTGTTGTTTTTTTTCTTTATTTTCTATGATTATTTTATTTTTTTGGCAGTTAGGTGTACTCTCTCTCTCTCTCTCTCTCTCTCTCTCTCTCTCTCTCTCTCTCTCTCTCTCTCTCTCTCAACCATATTCTGACTATCTCCACTACATTCCAAAGGCTCTAGATGAAGTTACACGCAGGTTTTCAAGTGTTTTTTTACGGTTCTAGTGACAGATTACCAAGATTTTTACATTATTAACAAGAGAAACACTCCTGAGAACCCGGATAACCAACTCTATGGCCTTGGGAAACAGTTGTGGTGATGACTCGGGTTTTTTTTAAAGCTTATTACAGTTCCAGTGACAGATTAACAAGATTTCTACATTACTAACAGGAGAAACAGTCTTGAGAACCAGGCTGATCATCTTCGTGGCCTTGGAAAACAGTCGTGGTGAAAGAGCAAAGCATTTCTGAACACCGGTCTTGTTTTTTTAATATACCCGTGTCATTTCACTTAAACCCTTTTGAAAATAGTGCAGATGCGCGCTTAAGTGTTTCAAAATATGGTCTCCCCCCCCCTCTCTCTCTCACGTGAAGGAGCTGGGAGGCCTTGCATCTCTTCCCGCCTCCGCTGACGTCCTCCCGCCAAACAGCGTTCTCTCCCTCTCTCGTGGCGTGAACGGTCTTTTCGTCTGCACGGTCCTCACGCCCACTCTAGGCACGCCCACGCCTGTCAGGATGGGCGTGGAGGGACTGCCCCCCACGCCCAGGGACGCCCGCGCCTCTCTGATGATCTGGGCGGAGGTTTTGCGGTGCGGGGGAATGTAGAACGGAGAGAGCGCGTTGCTTGTGGTCTCCATGTTGCCGCTACTCAAGGTCACCTCGCGCCTGCTCTCCACCGCCTGGCTCATGGTGGTGGTGGTGGTGGTGGAGTGGGAGGATAAGGTTTCGTGTTAGGGAAGATGGGAAGATTTTGGGGATATTTTTTAGGGAATCAACGAGAGAAATGTGTTGAAGAGGAGGAGGAAGAGGCGGAGGAAGAAGACGTGGAGTTGAAAGAGGGTAGGAAGATTTACATATAGGGAAGATAAGAGTGTTTTGTGGTTGTTTTGAGGGAAATTAACGAAAGAAATGTGTATAAAGGAGGAAAAGGAGGAAGTGAAAGACGAGGAGCAGCAGGAGGAGGAGGAGGAGGAAGAAGAGTTGCAAAAGAGTAGGAAGGTTTAGTTATAGGAAAAAAATAAGATCAATGAAAAATAAAGTGTTGGTGAGGATAAGAAATGTGTTTTGAGGAGGAAGAGGAGGAGGAGGAAGAAGAGTTGCAAAAGAGTAGGAAGGTTTAGTTATAGGAAAAAAATAAGATCAATGAAAAATAAAGTGTTGGTGAGGATAAGAAATGTGTTTTGAGGAGGAAGAGGAGGAGGAGGAAGAGGAGGCGGAGGGGAGGTTAGGTTTTCGAGTTGATGTGAGTGTTTGGAAGGGTGGGAATAGGATAAATGTGTTTTGAAGGTGTTTTAAAAATTAGTTTAGAGAAGAACGAAGAGGAGAAGGAAAGGTTGAGTTGTAGGATGTGAAGGCGTTTTGGGTTAGACAGAGAAATAAAAAATAAACAAAATAAATAAATAAATAAATAAATAAAGGAGAAAATGTGTTTGGAAAAGGACGAAGAGGAAGAGGAAGAACAGGAGAGAAGGAAGATACGGTTTCAGATAAAATTTAAATGTCCGGTAGCGTAGATTAGGAAATTTTTTTTTTTTTTTTAAGTTCGAGTGTTTAAAGAATGTTTAAAAAAAATATATATGGTTTAGGGAGAAAAGTGAAAGAAGAGGAAGAGGAAGAGGAAGAGAAAGGGAAGATAACAAAATAAAGGGAAGATTAGTGCCTGAAGGGTTAGATAAGGGAGAATTAAGGGCTTAGGGTATTTTTTGGGTCTTTTATTCCTAGGGTTTTTTTTTATATATATATTTTAGGGTGTTTGATAATTTTAGGGTGTTTTTGATAATTTTAGGGTGTTTTGATGATTTTAGGGTGTTTTTTTTATATTTTACGTTTTATTTGGGTGTTTTAAGAATGTTTGAAGTGGTTTGGCTCAGAAAAAGTGTTTGGAGGAAAGGTGGGAGTGATGGAGGGAAGGGAGGGGTGGA